>NC_139143.1:156115704-156203204 GCF_964270905.1 Leucopleurus acutus
CGTCTGTATATCTTCTTTGGAGAAATGTCTGTTTCGGTCTTCTGCCCACTTTTTGATTTGGTTGTTTGTTTCTTTTGATATTGAGTTGCATGAGCTGTTTGTATATTTTGGAGATTAATCCCTTGGTTTGGTTGCTTTATTTTACAAATATTTTTGTACACTAAGTTGGTTGCTTTATTTTACATTTTCTCCCATTCTGTATTTTTCTAAAGTTTCTTTTTCTTTTCCATCTCTGTCCAAATTGTAATTGGCCTGGACTTCCTCTGCACTCAAATCCTGATCCTCTTTTATATGCGGATGACTAGCTTAACTCCTTACAGCTCTCATAGTGGAAAAACACTGAACTAAGTAATAATGAAATGGAAAAAGCTTGAGCTTTGGTGCTGGGTGGACCTTTGTTCCAGTTCTGGTTCTACCAGGTCTGTTTCCTTAGACAAGTTCTTAACCTCCTGAGCCTACATTTGTTTTTCTGTAAAATCGGGATCATACCTGCCTTGGTGGTATATTTTGAGGATTAAATGAGAAAGTGCCTGTGAAATTCTTGGTGTTTTTTTTTAAAAAGCTATTAATATTCCCTTCCCTGCTGTAGGGGATCTTCAACTCTTAGTGTACATAAGAATCACTGGGAAACTTGGTAAAATTTCTAGGCCTCACTCCAAGAGATTCTGATTTAGTGGGTCAAGGTTGAGACCCAAGAATCTGAGTTTTAAATGAAGTCCTTGGGTAATTTTGAAGCAGATGATCAACAGACATACTTTTAGAAGTGCATTATCCTTGGTTCTAAGTCTAGCTTTGCTAGTAAATACCTTATAGCTATGGGCACATTATTTATGCTTTCTGGTCCTTGTGTTTCCTAAAATATAAAATGAACTTCATGGTCTCTACTGGCTGTAAAATTTTAAAAATGTTGGTCTTATAATGCTAAATTTTTGATCTGGTGAGTTGTTGCCACTTTTTGGCAGACGTTCAATAGAGATACTTAAATGTTTCATTCTTTTTTTCTTCTTTTTTTTGGCCGCGTCGGGTCTTAGTTGCGGCACGTGGGATCTTTTTTTTCTTGTGGCATGCGGGCTGTTCGTTGCGGCGTGCAGGCTTCTCTCTAGTTGTGGCATGCGGGTTCTCTCTCTAGTTGTGGCACGTGGGCTCCAGAATGCATGGGCTCTGTACTTGGCAGCATGCGGGCTCTCTTGTTGAAGCCTCAGTATTTGTGGCACGTGGGCTTAGTTGCCCCATGTCACGTGGGACCTTAGTTCTCCGACCAGGAATTGAACCCACTTCCCCTGCACTGGAAGGCAAATTCTTTACCACTGGACCACGAGGAAAGTCTCAAATGTTTCATTCTTTAGGAACTTGGATTATTCTTCCTTCTGTGAAGAATGGTGACACTAGCTAGGCAAAAATAATTTGTTTTAAAGATACAGTTATATCTCATGGAACCTTAAGCCAGGATACAGTTAGGCCTCAGGAATCAGGGATTAGAGCACATTAGGAAAATCAAGAAGTTCTTGTCTGTGCCTTTTTTTCCTCTGCAAATTTGCCTTAATCCCTTGGCTTATTCTGCCTTCAAGCCTGCATGGTAGAAAATCGCCATGGCCAACAGCTCCTGACTTTACATGGTTTCCATTTTAGAAAGCAGCCAGACTGAGGCTGGAATATCTTAATTCCAATTCCAAATTGCCCAGAAAGGAAATGTGATTGGTCCATATTGAGTAGAACGCTACCAACTTTGGCTACAGCAGGGTCATATTGTAAGGATATCCCTGCAAGCCCTGCTGCTAATTCTCCATGATTGGAGGTGGTAGAGGTATTCTGGGTTAGGTATTCATCACATTTATGGAAGTGTTTCACTAATTGTAGAATCACAATGTTGTATTTTGCATAGGACTCTTATAATTGATTCTTTTTAAAAAATCTTTTTCAATACTAATTTTATTTTTATTAAAAAATTTTTTTATTTTAAAAATATTTTATTTATTTGGTTGCACTGAGTCTTAGTTGTGGCAGGTGGGCTCCTTAGTTGGGGCTCACGGACTCCTTAGTTGCTGCTCGCCGGCTCCTTAGTTGCGGTTTGCTGGCTTCTTAGTTGTGGCATGCATGTGGGATCTAGTTCCTTGACCAGGGATTGAACCTGGGGTCCCTGCATTGGGAGCATGGAGTCTTAACCACTGTGCCACCAGGGAAGTCCCCAGATTTTTATTTTATATTGGAGTATAGTTGATTAACAGTGTTGTGTTAGTTTCACGTGTACAGCAGAGTGATTCATTTATACATATACATGTAACTATTCTTTTTCAAATTCTTTTCCCATTTAGGTGATTACAGATTATTGAGCAGAGTTCCCTGTGCTACACAGTAGGTCCTTATTAGTTATCTGTTTTATATATAGAAGTGTGCCTGTGTCAATCCCAGTCTCCCAATTTATCCTCCCCCCATATTCCTGGTAACTATAAGTTTGTTTTCTACATCTGTGACTCTATTTCTGTTTTGTAAGTACGTTCATTTGTACCATTTTTTTTTAGATTCCACATGTAAGCGATATCATATGATATTTGTCTTTCTCTGTCTGACTTACTTCACTCAGTATGACAATCTCTAGATCCATCCATGTTGCTGCAAATGGCATTATTTTGTTCTTTTTTATGGCTGAGTAATATTCCATTGTACATATGTACCACATCTTTATCCATTCTTCTGTCAGTGGACATTAAGGTTGCTTCCATGTCCTGGCTATTGTAAATAGTGCTGCAATGAACGTTGGGGCACAGGTATTGTTTCAAATTATGGTTTTCTCTGGATATATGCCCAGGAGCGGGATTGCTGGATCATATGGTAGCTCTATTTTTAGTATTTTAAGGAATCTCCATACTGTTCTCCATAGTGGGTGTACCAATTTACATTCCCACCAACAGTGTAGGAGGGTTCCCTATTCTCCACACCCTCTCCAGCATTTATTGTTTGTAGATTTTTTGATGATGGCCATTCTGACTGGTGTGAAGTGATACCTCATTGTAGTTTTGATTTGCATTTCTCTAATAATTAGCCATGTTGAGCGTCTTTTCATGTGCCTATTGGCCATCTGTGTGTCTTCTTTGGAGAAATGTCTATTTAGGTCTTCTGCCCATTTTTTGATTGGGTTGTTTGGTTTTTTGATATTGAACTGCATAATATGTTTGTAAATTTTGGAGATGAGTTGCATCATTTGCAAATATTTTCTCCCATTTTGTGGGTTGTCTTTTTGTTTTGTTTATGGTGTCCTTTGCTATGCAAAAGCTTTTGAGTTTAATTAGGTCCCAGTTGTTTATTTTTGTTTTTATTTCCATTACTCTGGGAGACAGATCGAAAAAGATATTGCAATTTATGTGAAAGAGTGTTCTGCCTGTATTTTCCTCTACCAGTTTTTAAAAAGTATTTATTTATTTGTTTGTTTGTTTAGGCTGTGTTAGGTCTTAGTTGGGGCATGTGGGAACTTTAGTTGCAGCATGCAGACTTCTTAGTTGCAGCATGCACACGGCATCTAGTTCCCTGACCAGGGATTGAACCTGGGCCCCCTGCATTGGGAGTGTGGAGTCTTACCCGCTGGAGCACCAGGGAAGTCTCCTCTGAGAGTTTTATAGATGCTGGGAAAACTGGACAACTACATGTAAAAAAAAAAATTAAATTAGAACATCTTTTTAACACCGTACACAAAAATAAACTTAAAATGGATTAAAGGGACTTCCCTGGTGGTCCAGTGGTAAAGAATCCACCTTACAATGCAGGGGGCACAGGTTCCATCCCTGGTCAGGGAACTAGAATCCCACATACTGCGGGACAACTAAGCCCCTCGTGCCACAACTACTGAGCTCGCGCCTCAACTAAAGACGAGAAAACCCACATGCCACAACTAGAGAGAAGCCTGCGCACTGCAATGAAAGATCCCGCATGCCTCAACGAAGATCCATGCGTGCCACAACTAAGACCTGACACAACCAAAAATAAATAAATAATAAATAAATCTTTTAAAGAAAATGGATTAAAGGCCTAAATATAATTGATTCTTGTGGAAAAAGTAGATGTTGGGAGAGACAGGCTAAAAGAAAAAGTGGGTTTTTGTTTTTATTCTTAGGTGCCAGATGGGATGGAGCCTTCTGTAGTCACTTCTGCTGGACTGGGTTGTTTAATCAAGAGTGGAATTTTAAATTGCTTTTGGATATAGTTTTCTTTTAAAATTATACAATTTTATAGTATAAAATATTTGTCATCCTTGTTTTATATATTTGGACTTAATGATTTTTCAAATGACGAGAAAATTATATGAGGCTGTGAAGGGCATTGGCAGGAGCACAGGCTTTTGAATCAGACAATCTGGCATGTTAACTTTATCTGTACCATTTGGTGACTGTATGATTGCTTGACCTCTCTGTGAAATGAACATAATCTTATATCATGGGTTATTTGAGAATCAAATGACATGACATATGCATAACTCTTATAGTATGTTTCTTAGATAATAGGTACTCAACGAATAATAGATATATCACCGCTTTTTGAAGGTAAAAGCATAAAGTGTTTTTTAGATCTGAAAATCAGGAGCTAGAGTATGAAAGAGGAAATATTTTTACATTGATAGTGTTCTGTATGCCTGTATTTATTATTCGTTAATGGTTTTAATGAAATATCATTTTAATCTCTTATTTAGTGACAAGCCAGAAGAGAAGTAAAACTCAACAGAAATTTACTATGTGTGGAATTCATTCCTAAAAGAAGAAAAAAAGTGATTATTGAGACTATGGATCGGAGCAAACGGAATTCAATTGCAGGATTTCCTCCACGTGTGGAGCGTCTTGAAGATTTTGAAGGAGGTGGTGGAGGGGACGGGAACATGACCCAGGTGGGAAGAGTTTGGCCCTCTTCATATCGAGCTCTTATAAGTGCCTTTTCCAGACTGACGCGTTTAGATGACTTCACCTGTGAAAAAATAGGGTCTGGCTTCTTCTCTGAAGTGTTCAAGGTGAGTGATGCATCAGTTTTTCTTATATTGTCTTGTTGATGGTCAGTTTCACTGCAGAGTTGACAGTTGTGTTTAATTAAGACATAGGCTTTGCCTTGTCAGAGTGCTGTGGATCTTGAGCAGTGTTACAAACTGTCCTCTTGAGCTATCTATTAACTTGTAAGATATTTTATTTATTTTAATTATAAAAATACTACATGCTGATCAAAAATTAAAATAATATAGGAGCCTCTTCCACTCCCCCAGAATTCTTCATCAGCCCAAATGGAAACTTTGTACCCATTAAAAAATAACTCCCTCCACTACCCTTAGCCCTGTTAATGTCTGTTCTACCTTCTGTCTCTATGAATATGTCTATTCTAGGTATCTCATATTAATGGAATTATACAATATTTGTCCTTTTATGCCTGGATTATTTCACTTAGCATAATGTCCTCAAGATTCATCCATGTTGAAGCATATATCAGAATTTTGTTTCTTTGGAATTCTCTGGCGATCCAGTGATTAGGACTTGGTGCTGTCACTGCCGGGGCTCTGATTTGATCCCTGGTCCGGGAGTTAAGATCCTGCAAGCCACATGGCAGGGCAAAAAAAAGAATTTCATTTCATTTTATATCTGAATAATATCCCATTGTATGTATATACCACATTTTTTTTATCCATTCACCAGCTGATGGACATTTAGGTTGTTTCCTCCTTTTGATTATTGTAAATGCTGCTGCTATGAACACTGATGTACAAGTAACTGAGTCCCTGCTTTCAGTTCTTTTGGGTATTTACCTATAAGTGAAACTGATGGGTCATATAGTAATTCTGTGTTTAGCTTTTTAAAGAAATTGTGGTAAAATACACATAACATAAAATTCACTGTCTTAACCATTTTTAAGTGTACAGTTTTAAGTATATTCACATTGCTGTGCAACCAGTCTTCAGAACTTTTTCATCTTGCAAAACTGAAACTCTGTACCTACTAAATAATTCTTCCCTTCCCTCTCCCCACAGCTCCTGGCAACAACCATTCTACTTTCTGTTTCTGAGTTTGACTACTCTAGATACCCTATATAAATGAAATCATGTAGTTTTTGTCTTTTTGTGATTACCTTATTTCACTTAGTCTGTTTTACTTTTTAAGGAACCACCATACTATTTTATGTAGAGTTGTACCATTTTACATTCCCATCAGCAACGTACAACAGTTCTCATTTCTCCATATTCTTACTAACACTTGTTCTTTCTTTCTTTCTTTCTTTCTTTCTTTCTTTCTTTCTTTCTTTCTTTCTTTCTTTCTTTCTTTCTTTCTTTCTTTCTTTCTTTCCTTCTTCCTTCCTTCCTTCCTTCCTTCCTTCCTTCCTTCCTTCCTTCCTTTCTTTCTTTCTTTCTTTCTGATATTAGCAATTCTGGTGGGTATGGAGTGATCTCTCATGTGACTTTGATTTGCATTTCTCTAATGACTAGTGATGTTGAGCATCTTTGCATTGGCCTTTTGTGTATCTTCTTTGGAAAAATATCTATGCAAGTCTTTTGTCCTTTTTTTTTTTTTTTTTGTGGTATGCGGGCCTCCCACCGCTGCGACCTTTCCCGTTGCGGAGCACAGGCTCTGGACGCGCAGGCCCAGCAGCCACGTCCCACGGGCCCAGCCGCTCCGCGGCACGCGGGATCCTCCCAGACTAGGGCACGAACCCGCACCCCCCCGCATCGGCAGGCGGACTCCCAACCACTGCGCCACCAGGGAAGCCTTTTTTGTCCAGTTTTGAGTTCGATTTTATTTGTATGTAAGGGTCATATCCTTTATCAGATATATGATTTGAAAATATTTTCTCTTATTCTGTGGGTTGTCTTTTTGCACTCTTATAGTGTCCTTTGATGCACACAAGTTTTTAATTCTGATTATGTCTAGTTTACCTAGTTTTTCTTTTGTTGCCTGTGCTTTTGGTGTCATGCCCCAAAATAACTTCCAAATCCAATATCATGATTTTCCCCAATGATTTCTTCTAAGAGTTTTATAGTTTTAGCTCTTACATTTATGTCTTTGATCCATTTAAGTTAATTTTTGTATGTAGTGAAAGGAAAGGTCTAACTTCATTCATTCAATGGTGCTGAGTTTTCCCAGCACCATTTGTTGAAAAAAACTGTTCTTTCCCCATTGAATGGTCTTGGCACCCTGTTGAAAATCAGTTGATCATATGTGCCAGTGTTGATAACGCTTTTATTTTATTTTATTTAAAAACATTTATTTAGGGACTTCCCTGGTGGCACAGTGGTTAAGAATCCGCCTGCCAATTCAGGGGACACGGGTTTGATCCCTGGTCCGGGAAGATCCCACATGCCACAGAGCAACTAAGCTCGTGTGCCACAACTGCTGAGCCTGCACTTTAGAGCCTGCGAGCCACAACTACTGAGCCCATGTGCCACAACTACTGAAGCTCACACACCTAGAGCCCATGCTCTGCAACAAGAGAAGCCACTGCAATGAGAAGCCTGTGCACCACAACGAAGAGGAGCCCCCGCTCGCTGCAACCAAAGAAAAGCCCACGCACACAACAAAGACCCAACGCAGCCAAAAATAAAATAAATAAAAAATAAAATAAATAAATTTATAAAAAAAAGAAAGTCATTGCCATACCCAAGGTCATCTAGGTTTTCTTCTGTGTTATCGTCTAGGAGTTTTACAGTTTTGCATTTTATGTTTAGGTCTGTGATCCATTTTGAGTTAATTTTTATGAAGGTGTAAAGTCTATGTCTAGATTCATTTTTTTGCATGTGAATCTCTAGTTCTTCCAGCCGCATTTCCTGAAAAGACTATTTTTGCTCTGTTTTATTGCCTTTGCTTCTTTGTCAAAGATCAATTGACTGTATTTATGTGTATTTCTGGACTCTGTATTCTATTCCATTCATCTGTTTGTTTATTCTTTCATCAATACAACAAAGTCTTGATTACTGTAGCTTTATAATATGTTTTGAGGTCAAGTATTTGTTCTTCTTTAACACTGAGTTGGCTGTTCTGGGTTTTTGGCCTCTCTATATACACTTTAGAATCAGTTTGTTGATATATACAAGATAACTTGCTGGGATTTTGGGATTGCATTGAGTCTACAGATTAAATTGGGAAAAACTGACATTTTGACAATATTGAGTCTTATCCATGAACATGGAATACCTCTCCATGTATGTAGTTCTTCTTTGTTATCTCATCAGGGTTTTGTAGTTTTCTTCATATAGATCTTGTACATATTTTGTTAGATTTACACCCAAATATTTTATTTTGGGGGTTGCTGATGTAAATAGTAATTTGTAATTTTAAATTCTACTTATTCATTGCCTGTATATAGGAATGTAATTGGGCTTTTTTGTACTAACCTTGTATCTTGCAACCTTACTATAATTGCTTATTAATTTCAGGAGGTTTTTAAAAAAGTAATTAATTAATTTGGCTGCCTCAGGTCTTAGTTGTGGCATGTGGGATCTTCATTGTGGCATGTGGAATCTTTTGTTGCAGCACACAGGCTTCTCTCTAGTTGTGGTGCTCAGGCTCCAGACGCTCAGTCTCAGTAGTTGTGGCTCACGGGCCTAGTTGCTCCACGGCATGTGGGATCTTCCCAGACCAGGGCTCAAACCCGTGTCCCCTGCATTGGCAGGCAGATTCTCAACCACTGCACCACCAGGGAAGCCCCGGAAGGTGGATTCTTAACCACTGGACCACCAGGGAAGTCCCTGTATGCTCTCATCATTTCTAGTGTAATTTGGTTTGATTTTCTTTTTTTTTTTTAAACACCTTTATTGGAGTATAATTGCTTTACAATGGTATGTTACTTTCTGCTTTATAACAAAGTGAATCAGCTATACATATACATATATCCCCATATCTCCTCCCTCTAGTGTCTCCCTCCCACCCTGATTTCCTTTTTAATCTAAGAATTATATAATATGAGATTTTAAAATTTCCACACAGTAAGTTTTCTTTTGGTAATTGTTTGATATTTAATTTCTAATTTTAGTGCATCATGATCAGAGAAAATGGCTTATATGAAGTCTGCCTTTGGAGTATAATTTAGATTTTGTTTTGGTGTAATGCATGATCAGATTTTTTTGAATGCTGCAAATGTGTTTGAAACAAATATGAATTTCTATTTGTTTGCATAAAGTTCTATATATCTCTGTTAGATTAAGCTTTTGTATTGTGTTATTCAGATGTTATATGGCCTTCTTTATTTTAGTCTAATCTATTTCTTTGAAAAAGTTCTATTAATAGTTCCTAATGTGTTTATAGATTTCTCCTTGTGTTTCTCTCAGCGTGTTATTTGTTTACAGGCCATTTTGTGAAGTAGATATTAATAGAAATTCATGATTATTATTGGATTGTATGCTATAGATAGATTGTATATTTTATAAATGCTGGTTTTTTATTTTTATCCCACCTTGTGCTTTTAGCTTTGATTTCTACTTTATCTGATATCAATATTGTGTACCTTCTTCCTCACTGTATGCATTTGTCTGTTGTTTCGGTTATTATTTTCCCAGTATGTCTTTTTCCATCTCTATTTTTATTCTGTCTGTGATAGTACATTTTTAATGTGTGTCCTGTGAAACAGTTTTATATTTAGTTTTTTTGATCCAAAATTAAATTTGCCCATAAAGAGAGAGATTGTAATCTGTTTACATTTATTGTGATTACTTCTGTCTTTATACTGAGTAAACTCTTAAATGGTAATTTAATGAGTATAGAATTTAGGACAGTAGTTATTTTCCTCAGCACTTTGAAATTACTCTTCCCCTTTTTCTTCTTCTTTTTGTAGTTCACCTCTATTTTTACTGATAAGTTAATTCTTAGTCTGGTTGTTACCCTTTTTATTTTTCATTTATTTATGTATTTTTTTAAAAGACTATGGTTTCTTTTTTCTTTTTTTTTTTGGCTGCAGTTGGTCTTCATTACTGCACATGGGCTTTCTCTAGTTGCGGCGAGTGGGGCCTACTGTTCGTTGTGGTGCGTGGGCTTCTCGTTGCAGTGGCTTCTCTTGTTGTGGAGCATGGGCACTAGGCACACAGGCCTCAGTAGTCGTGGCACATGGGCTCAGTAGTTGTGGCTCACGGGCTCTAGAGCACAGGCTCAGTAGTTGTGGCGCACGGGCTTAGTTGCTGCATGGCATGTGGGATCTTCCTGGACCAGGGATCGAACCTGTGTCCCCTGCATTGTCAGGCGGATTCTTAACCACTGCTCCACCAGGGAAGTCCCAGGGATTTTTTTTTTTTATCTCTTTTTATCTCTGTGCACTGCTGTATCCTCAGTGTCTAGAATTCTACTTGGCACATAGTACCCATTTTTCTACAAGGTTATTTTTCTTGTATCTTACTGATTTGTGGGACTCCTTTATATCTGTGCTATGAATTATAGATATTTTCTAAGATTGTAGTGCTTTTTAACCTAGTTTTTAACAATTTTGCAATGTAGAAATAGTTCATTTTGTTTTTTTACTGTCTTGACTTCTGTTTCTTTTATTATTTAGAAAGGCTGTCTGCACTCCTTTGTTATAAATAACATAATTTTTTTCTAATCACTTTTATGGTATTACTACTTATGTTTAAATATTTGATCCATCTGGAATTTATTTTTTAAGATGTGTACTCAGTTCTACCAGCAACCTTTAGTTTATATCAATCTTTAATATTTTTCTCACTGATTGGAAATGTCACCTTTATTCTATACTGAATTTTCCTAAGTATTTTGGTCTCTTTCTAGACTTTATTCTATTGCATTGAACTGTCTATTCATATACCAGCATTGCAGCTTTATTTTAATATCTGGTTAGTCTAGTTCTCCATCATTATTATTCCTTTTCAGAATTTTCTTGGCATTTCTTCCTTTTTTTTTTTTTTTTTTTTTTTTGCGGTACGCGGGCCTTTCACTGTTGTGGCCTCTCGCATTGCAGAGCGCAGGCTCCGGACGCGCAGGCTCAGCAGCCATGGCTCACGGGCCTAGCCGCTCCACTGCATGTGGGATCTTCCCGGACTGGGGCACGAACCCATGTCCCCTGCATCGGCAGGCGGACTCTCAACCACTGCGCCACCAGGGAAGCCCAACTTCCATTATATCTTATATTTGTTGTTTGCATATGAGGACTATTAATTTTTACATATTAATTTTTGGTGCATCTAGTATGCTGAGTTTTTTAATGTTTGCAGTAGATTCACTTTGATTTTCCAGACATACAGTCATATCTGTGAATGATGATAAATTTATTTCCCATTTTTATATCTCACTTATCTTTTTCTCAATAAATTGCATTGATCAATACTTCCTAAAATGTTAAATAATAGTGATATTTGACATCTTTGTGTTGTTCCTGACTTTAATGGGAATACTTGTAGTGTTTCCTAATTAAACATGATATGGTTTTGGGGCTGAAGTAGATATCTCTTTTTCTACTGGATCTTCAAAATCTTAACAAAAAATCTCCTGTTTTGTGAATAATTATTTTTATGCAGTATGGATATGGAATTTTTACCGTATGTCTTTTCAAAGCCTGTAGTATGATTGTTAATTTTATGTGTCAACTTGACTGGGTGAGGGGGTGCCTAGATATATGGTCAAATTTTATTCTGGGTGTGTCTGTGAGAGAAAGTTTTGGATAAGATTATCATTTGATCAGTAGCCTGAGTAAAGCAGATTGCCCTCCCTAATGTGGGTTACCCTCATCCAATCATTTGAAGGCCCATGTAGAACAGAAAGGCTGACCTTCCTATCATTAGAGGGAACTTCTCCCTGACTACTTTAGCTGGGATATCTGTATTTTCCTGCCTTCCTTTGGATTGGAACTGAAATATTGGCTCTTCTTGGGCCTTGAGCCTGCCAGCTTTTGTACTGGAACCTATACCATCGGCTCTCCTGGTTCTCAGGCCTTCAGACTCAGACTGAAATTACCAGTGGCTTTCCTGGGTCTCCAGCTTACTGACTGGAGCTCTTGAGACTTCTCAGTCTATAACTGTGTGAGCCAATTCCTTATAATAAATCTCTTTGTCTCTGTACATATCTTGTTTGTTCTGTTTCTCTGAAGAACTCTGATACATATGGTGATACATGTGTTTTTCTCTTTTGCTCCCTTAGTAAAGTGAATTATATTAGTAGGTTGCCTAATAGTGAGTTACCTTTGCATTCTTGGTGTATTATTCTTTAATGAGTTGCTAACTTCTTTTTTTTTTCTTTAATTATTTTATTTATTTATTTTTGTCTGCGTTGGGTCTTTGCTGCTGTGCATGGGCCCTCTCAAGCTGCAGCGAGCGGGGCCACTCCTCGCCGCGGTGCACGGGCCTCTCACTGCAGTGGCCTCTGCCGTTGCGGAGCAGTGGCTCCAGGTGCGTGGGCTTCAGCAGTTGTGGCACGCGGGCTCTAGCGCACAGGCTCAGTAGTTGTGGTGCATGGGCTTAGTTGCTCTGCAGCATGTGGGATCTTCCTGGACCAGGGATCGAACCTGTGTCCCCTGCATTGGCAGGTAGATTCTTACCCACTGCGCACCAGGGAAGCCCCAGTGTGTTTATTTTTAAGGTTCATGATGAATTTAGCTAGTTTGCTCTCTTAAGAAATAATTAAGACTGATGAACTAGGGCAGTGGTTCTCAACTGGGGTCAGTTTTGCCCTCCTAAGAGATATTTTGCAATGTCTGGAGATATTTTTGGTTGTCACAACTGGGCAGGGGGTGCTACTGGCATCTAGTGGGTAGAGGCCAGTGATGCTATTAACATTCTACAATACACAGGATAGCCCTCCACAACAAAGAATTGTCTGGCCCAAAATGTTAATAGTGCTGAGGTTATATAAATCCCTGGTCTAAAAGCACTAAAAAGATGAAAGTATAACATCTGTTACTGAATTTAGGAAGAATATACTTTTAGAAACAAAACAGTTTGGATTTACATTTAAAACCATTTGTGAGCTTCAAAGAGTTTCCTTTGATTGTTAATCTTTTTCACGTTTTTAAAAACTATACAACAGATTAGGGTAATTTCATTGTTTCTAGGAAAATGACTTAGAATATTTTGGTTGTTAGTGAAACCTATTTAGGGAAGAACTGAGGTATGTGTAAGAAGAGGTGACATGAGTGTTTATAAAGTAAGGGAAAAGAATGTAAAACCAAATGGCACAATGGCCCTAATCTCTTACCTTCTGGTAAGTGGAAAATCTATTCAGCTTTACTGTAGCACTGGCTGACAACCTGTTCAGTGTTTTAAATTAAGAGTGCTTCTGGTAGGATACAGTAGAAGCCTCTTAATTTCTTTTTTTAAAAAATTAATTAATTTCTTTATTTTTTTGGCTGTGTTGGGTCTTTGCTTCTACGCGCGGGCTTTCTTTTTGGTTGCGGCGAGTGGGGACTCCTCTTTGTTGCAGTGTGCGGGCTCTCATTTTGGTGGCTTCTCTTGTGGAGCACGGGCTCTAGGTGTGCGGGCTTCAGTAGTTGTGGCACACGGGCTTCAGTAGTTGTGGCTCGTGGGCTCTAGAGCACAGACTCAGTAGCTGTGGTGCATGGGCTTTGTTGCTCCGCGACATGTTGGGATCTTCCCAGACCAGGGCTCGAACCCGTGTTCCCTGCATTGGCAGGTGGATTCTCAACCACTGCGCCACCAGGGAAGCCCTTAATTTCTTTTTATACTAATCCTTGTTTTGTTTGGGAATATAATTGGAAGGAGAATTTCTAGGAAGATGACTTTTCCAGTCTCTTGAGATAAGTGAAGTACCCCATGAGATACTAAAACACAGAATTATTTTAGTATGTATTGTGAAACCTATAAAACCTGGAATCCCATTCTAGAACAAAGTATCAATGCGATTTCTTTTCTTTTTAATAAGAGCTTTACTGAGAGATAATTCATATACCATAAAATTCTCCTTTTTTAAATACATAATTCAATGGTTTTTAGTATATTTACAAGGTTGTACATCCCTCACCACTGTCTAATTTAAAAATGTTTTTATCATCCTAAACAGAAATCCTGTACTTATTAATAGTCACTGCCCATTCCTCCCTTCCCCCATCTCCAGGCAACCACTAGTATTCTACTTCATGTCTCTATAGACTTGCTTCTTCTGGACATTTCATATAAATGGAATCATACAATATGTGACCCTTATGACTGACTTCTTTTACTTAGCATAATGTTTTTAACATTGATCCATGTTACAGCATGTATCACTATATCATTCCTTTTTATGGCCCAGTAATATTACAATGTATAGGTAATACCACATTTTGTTTATATAGTCATTTATTGATAGACATTTGGATTGTTCCCATCTTTTGGTTATTGTGAATAGTGCAGCTATGAATATTTGTGTACAAGTATTTGTTTGAGTACTTGTTTTCAATTATTTTGAGTATATACCTAGAAGTGGGATTACTGGGTCATATAGTAATTCCATTTTACTTTTTGAGGTACTACCAGACTATTCACTGTGGCTGTTTCATTTTACATTCTACCAGCAATGTATAAGGGTTCCAGTTTCTGTAAAACTCACCAACATTTGTTATTCTATCTATTTATTATTTAAAATTTTTTTTATTATTATGACTACCCTAGTGCATGTGAAGTAGTATCTCGTGGGTTTTTTTTTTTTAGATAATAATTGATTTACAATATTATATTAGTTTCAGGTATACAACATAGTGATTCAAAAGTTTTATAGTACTCCATGTATAGTTATAAAAATTGACTATATTCCCTGTGCTGTACAATATATCCTTGTAACTTATTTTTTTGGGTTTTTTTTGTTTTGTTTTGTTTTGTTTGTGGTACGCGGGCCTCTCACTGTTGTGGCCTCTCCCGTTGTGGAGCACAGGCTCCGGACGCGCAGGTTCAGCGGCCATGGCTCACAGGCCCAGCTGCTCCGTGGCATGTGGGATCCTCCTGGACTGGGGCACGAACCCGTGTCCCCTGCATCGGCAGGCGGACTCTCAACCACTGCGCCACCAGGGAAGACCTTGTAACTTATTTTTATACATAGTAGGTTGTACCTCTTAATCTCCTACCCCTATATTGCCCCTTTCCCTTTCCCTTTCTCCATTGGTAACCACTAGTTTGTTCTCTGTATCTGTGTTTGTTTCTTTTTTGTTATATTCACTAGTTTTATTTTTTTTAGATTCCACATACAAGTGATAACACATAGTATTTGTCTTTTTCTGTCTGACTTATTTCACTAAGCGTGATATCCTCCAGGTTTATCTATGTTGTTGCAAATGGTAAATTTCATTGTTTTTTATGGCTGAGTAGTAATCCATTGTATATGTATGTATACCACATCTTCTTTATCCATTTGTCTGTTGATGGACACTTAGGTTGCTTCCGTATCTTGGCTATTATAAATAATGCTGCTATGAACATGGGAGTGCATGTATTCTTTCGAATTAGTGTTATCCTTTTCTTCGGATATATACCCAGGAGTGGAATTGCTGGATCTCATAGTAGTTCTATTTTTAGTTTTTTGAGGAACCTCCATGCTGTTTTCCACAGTGGCTGTACCAGTTTACATTCCCTTCAACAGTGTGCAAGTGTTCCCTTTTCTCCATTTCCTCGCCA
Source organism: Leucopleurus acutus (assembly GCF_964270905.1). Taxonomy (NCBI): domain Eukaryota; kingdom Metazoa; phylum Chordata; class Mammalia; order Artiodactyla; family Delphinidae; genus Leucopleurus; species Leucopleurus acutus. Next base: position 156,131,255 of record NC_139143.1, read on the forward strand.
ACACTTGTTATTTGTGATGTTTTTGGTGACAGCCATTCTGACAAGTGTGAGGTGATATGTCTTTGTGGTTTTAATTTTCACTTCCCTGATCGTTAGTGATGTTAGTGATGCGCATCTTTTCATGTGCCCGTTAGCCACATTATGTCTTCTTTGGAAAAATGTCTATTCAGGTTTTCTGTCTATTTTTAAATCGGGTATTTGTTTTTTTGATGTTGAGTTGTATGAGCTGTTTACAAATGTTGTATATTAACCCCTTATCAGTCATGTCATTTGCAAATATTTTCTCATTCAGTAGATTGTCTTTTTTTTTTGGTTGCATTGGAGGTCTTGGTTGCTGCGTGCAGCCTTTCTGTAGTTGCGGCGAGCGGGGGCTACTCTTCATTGTGTGCGGGCCTCTCATTGCAGTGGCTTCTCTTTGTTGTGGAGCATGGGCTCTAAGCGTGCGGGCTTCAGCAGTTGCAGCACGTGGGCTCAGTAGTTGTGGCTCGTGGACTCTAGAGTGCAGGCCCAGTAGTTGTGGCACATGGGCCCAGTTGCTCCACGGCATGTGGTATCTTCCCGGCGCAGGGCTCGAACCCGTGTCCCCTTTATTGGCAGGTGGATTCTTAACCACTGTGCCACCAGGGAAATCCCTTCCCTGTTTATCTATTTTATATATAGTAGTTTGTATCTGCTAATCCCAGACTCGTAATTTATCCCTCCCCCACTAAGTGAAGTGACTTACTTCATTTAGTATGATAATCTCTGGGTTCATCCATGTTGCTGCAAATGGCATAATTTTATTCCTTTTTATGGCTGAATAGTATTCCATTGTGTTTGTTTGTGTGTGTGTGTGTGTGTGTGTGTGTGTGTGTGTGTACATATATATATCACATCTTCTTTATGCATTCATCTGTTGATGGACATTTAGGTTGCTTCCATGTCTTGGCTATTGTAAAATGGTGCTACTATGAACATTGGGGTGCATGTATCTTTTCAAATTAGAGTTTTTTCCTTATATATACTCAGGAGTGGGACTGCAGGATCATATGGCAACTCTATTTTTGTTTTTTTAAGGAACCCCCATACTGTTTTCCTTAGTGGCTGTAACAATTTACATTCCCCCCCACAATGTAGGAGGGTTCCCTTTTCTCCACGCTCTCTCCAGCATTTGTTATTTGTAGACTTTTGGATGATGGCCATTCTGACTGGTGTGAGTTGATATCTCATTGTAGTGTTGATTTGCATTGGGCTCCATAGTTGTGTCTCACGGGCTCTAGAGCGCAGGCTCAGTAGTTTTGGTGCACGGGCTCAGTTGCTCCGTGGCATGTGAGATCTTCCCGGACCAGAGCTCGAACCCGTGTCCCCTGCATTGGCAAGCAGATTCTTAACCACTGTGCCACCAAGAAAGTCCCCTGCCCTTTTTTTTTTTTTGCGGTATGCGGGCCTCTCACGGTTGTGGCCTCTCCCGTTGCGGAGCACAGGCTCCGGACGCGCAGGCTCAGCGGCCATGGCTCACGGGCCCAGCCGCTCTGCGGCATGTGGGATCTTCCTGGACCGGGGCACGAACCCGTGTCCCCTGCATCGGCAGGCGGACTCTGGGCCTCTCACCGCTGCGGCCTCTCCCATCGCGGAGCACAGGCGCCGGACGCGCAGGCCCAGCGGCCATGGCTCACGGTCCCAGCCGCTCCGCAGCACGCGGGATCCTCCCGGACCGGGGCACGAACCCGTGTCCCCCGCATTGGCAGGTGGACTCTCAACCACTGTGCCACTAGGGAAGCCCCCCTGCCCATTTTTAAGTTGGGTTGTTTTTGTTGAGTCGTAGGAGTTCTTTATGTAGTGTCCTTTAATGCAGAAAAGTTATTATTTTTGTTGAGATTCAATTTTTAGTTTTCCTTTTGTTGCTTGTGCTTTTGATGTCATATCCACGAAATTGTTGCCAAATTCAATGTCATGAAGATTTTCCCTAATGTTTTTTTCTAAGAATTCTGTAGTTTTAGCTCTTAAGTTTTGGTGCTTTTTAAAATGGAATTGTCTTCTTTTCTTTTCTTTCCCTCTTCCTTCCTCCCTCCCTCCCTTCCTTCCTTCCTGGGTCTTAAAAAAAGGAATATTTTATTAAAACAAAAGTGACTACAATGAAAGGGATTTTAAAAAGAAAACTAAGAAAGTGGTGTTTTGCTTGGGAGGATTCTTATACTCATGCAATGAGGACTCTTTCTTTAACTTCAACAGTGGAAGTGTTGGAAGGATGCAGTGGCTGAGATCAAACTAAGAATGCCAATGTCAGACCAAAGCCAGTTGGTGTCTTCCAAAGTGACAGAAGGGGATACTATAGGGAAAAACACAGGAAGAGCTGAAATCTTTTTGTCTCCTCTAGAAGAGAACTTTATGTGCTGTAAGGAGAATGCTCTAGCTACCCTGCGTTCTAAGGATAGGACTTTGTTTCTAGCAGTTTTTAAAAAATATTTATTTATTTGGCTGTGCCAGGTCTTAGCTGCGGCACGTGGGATCTTCATTGCCACATGCGGGATCTTTAGTTGTGGCACGTAGGCTCTTTTAGTTGCAGCATGCGGGCTCTTAGTTGCGGCATGTGGGATCTAGTTCCCTGTTCAGGGATCGAACGCAGGCCCCCGGCATTGGGAGTGTGGAGTCTTAACCACTGGACCACCAGGGAAGTCCCTCTAGCAGTTTTGTTGTCGGGGGAATTGTCTTCTTAATTTCATTTTCAGATTGCTTATTGCTAGTGTAGAATACAATTGATTTTTATGTATTTATCTTATATCCTGTAACCTGGCTGAACTCTTCTATTAGTTCTAATAGTTTTTGTAGTGTGGATTTTTTTTTTTTTTAGAGTTTTCTATATACAAGATCATGTTGCCTGATCAATATGAATCTTGATTGCATAGGTGATCTCTTGAGAATCAATCCCCAAACATACATTCCTTTAGAAGATTAATTGAATTTCTTTGGAATCAGCTTTTCTTGTTAACTAATACAGTTAAAATGTGTCTTCTCATATAACAAGAGGTATGGCTCCTTGTTTTTAAGCCCACCATATCAAATACTTTGTCAATTTGGAACCAGATTATATTCTAAAGGCGTTGTTGGTAATGATGTCAGTCTTGAGAGAGTGGTACTCATAGTACTGATTTGATCATCCCCCCCAAAGCCTTGTTTGTCTTACTACTCTTGGGGAGATTTTCTCCTCTCCCATATCTGGACCCTTGCAGTCTGAGTTAAATGCCCATATTCTGTGTCTTCACAGAAATCTATGTTACCTTATCATATTCTTTTGACATCATCTGTTTAAAGTGTCTTGTCATCCCACTTAGCTTTAAGCTCCATGAGAACAGGGACCATGTCCTATTTACCTTCATTTCTCCAGGATATAGCACTGTGCCTAGAATAGAGTAGGCATTCATTCATCCATCTATCCATCCATTCATTCCTTCAATGTATTGTGGTCTTTCTAAATACCAGGCACTGTGAAAAGTGCTGAGACACAGTGATGATTAAAACTTGTTAATCCTGACCTTGTGGAAATTATAATCTAATGGTAAGCAGTTACATTAAGTAATTACAAGGGTAATTGCCACATAAAGGGAAGCATAGTATATTATTTATTGTTGCATAACAAGTTTACCACCAATGCGGTGGTTTAAAAGAACACATATTATTGTATCTGTTTCTGTAGTTCAAGAGTCCAGGTATGACTTAGCTGGGTGCCCTGCTTCAGAGTCTTACAAAGCTGCAATCAAGGTGTCAGCTGGGGCGGCCGTTTTACATGAGGCTCAAGTGGGGAACGATCTGCTGTTAAGCCTGCGTGGTTGTTGGCAGCATTCAATTCCTGGCATGCTGCTGAATTGAGGGCTTCTGGTCCTTGCTATGTTTCCTTCTCCATATGGAAGCTTGATTCTTCAAAGCCAGCAAACAAGAGAGTCTCCGAGCAAGATGTGGGTTAGTCTTATGTAACATCATTATATTTAGGTTGCAGTTAATTCTTCTTTAATGTTTTAATTTACATTAAAGTCACTTTTCCCATATTGAATTCGTGTGGAGTAAGTCACTGATCCTGCCAAGGGTCAGGAGGACAGAATCACATAATGGCATGACACCAGGAGGCGGAGATTATAGCGTCCAATCTGTCGCCACACACAGATTGCAGTGGGGCTACAAAAAAGCCATACGCTTAATTTGAAGAGGGATGATGGTTTTCTTGAAAAAGTGAAGTTTAAGTTGAGACCTGAAGGGTGAGTAGGAACTAGCCAAGTGAAGAAATAGGTTGGAGATGAGCATTTCTAGGAGAAGGAACAGTCTATTCATAGGCCAGTGAATGGAGTCTGAGGTGCAGTTGAGGATTTGAGAGAAGTCTAGAATGGCTAGAGCAGAAGGTCAGTGGGACATTGGTAAGAGATGTAAGCAGAGGTTTATTGTTGAGGACCTCATCATCTATAGAGGTCCTAAAAGGTAATGATTTTGGACTTTATCTTAAGAAACTTGCTTTTATTCAAGGGTGTAACATGTTCTGATGTGCATTATAAAAAATTACTGGCTGCAAATATCAAATGAATTGGAGAGGGTAAGAATAGATTCAGTTTGGCAATGGTCCAGGTGAAAGATGTAATGTGTAACTTGTGGTGGAAGTGTTGTGTGGTAGCAATGGAGGTGGAGAAGAATGAAATGATTTGAAATACTAGACATGCTTTTTAATTTACCAATTTAAGTATGCTTGTAAAAAAAATGGAGAGATATTTAGAAGGTATTATCTGTAGCATTTGGTGAATGATTGGATGTGATGGTGAGAGGAAAGAGGAATCAAAGATGATTTCAAGGGACTTCCCTGGTGGCACAGTGGTTAAGAATCCTCCTGCCAATGCAGGGGACTCGTGTTCGAACCCTGGTCTGGGAAGGTCCTACATGCCACAGAGCAACTAAGCCCGTGCACCACAACTACTGAGCCCGCATGCCACAACTACTGAAGCCTGCGCACCTAGAGCCTATGCTCCACAACAAGGGAAGCCACCTCAATGAGAAGCCTGCACACTGCAACGAAGGGTAGCCCCCGCTCTCCGCAACTAGAGAAAGCCTGTGCACAGCAACGAAGAACCAATGCAGCCAAAAATAAATTTAAAAAAAAAAGAGATGATTTCAAGTATGAGCCCTGAAGGAGGAGCACATTTGATGATTTTAAATTTGGATTGGTGTGAGGTGCTTTTGAGACCTATATGTGGAAATGATCCATACGCAGTTTCTTTCTTTCTTTTTCTTTTTCTTTCTTTTTTTTTTTTTTTGCAGTACGCGGGGCTCTTACTGTTGTGGCCTCTCCCGTTGTGGAGCACAGGCTCCGGATGCGCAGGCTCAGCGGCCATAGCTCACGGGCCTAGCTGCTCTGCGGCATGTGGGATCTTCCTGGACCGGGGCACGAACCCGTGTCCCCTGCATCGGCAGGCGGACTCTCAACCACTGCGCCACCAGGGGAGCCCTGCTCTTTTTTTTTTTTAATATTTATTTATTTGGCTGCATCGGGTCTTAGTTGCGGCATGTGGGATCTTTGTTGCAGCATGCTGCGCCTTTCGTTGCACCATGCAGGCTTTTCTCTAGTTGTGGCGCATGGTCTCCAGAGCGTGCGGGCTCAGTAGTTGAGGCATGAGGGGTCTCTGGTTGTGGCACGCGGGCTCTAGAGTGTATGGGCTTAGTTGCCCCATGGCATGTGGGATCTTAGTTCCCCGACCAGGGATCGAACCTGCATCCTGCATTGGAAGGCGGATTCTTAACCCCTGGACCACCAGGAAGTCCCAATAAGCAGTTTCTTATAAAGATCTAGGGCTCAGAGAATAGATCTTGTTTGGAAATGTAAATTTAAGAGCCATTTACATAGAGTAGCTGAAGCCAGTGATATGAATGAGATTATACAGAGGGCTTGGGACCAAGCATTGAGGAACTCCAACATTTAAGGGTTGTGCAGCGGAAGGAAGAGCTGGCAAAGGAGTCTAAATAGGACTACCAACAGAGGTAAGAGAAGCAGTGTGTGTATGTGTGTATCTGTGCGTTAGAATGAGTAGAAGAGTGAGACGTGATGAAGAAATTCACACCTAAGATGAACACAGAGTTTTTGTTTTTGTTCATTTCACTGTACCCTGTATAACAATGCCCAACTTGTAGTGTTGGAAGGATCAAATGAAATATGTAGATCACCTTGTACAATGCCTAGTCCATCAAGCTCTTAAAATTTTTGATATTGTTATTTTCTCTATTTCAGTTTTACACAACAGTTCAAATTTGATCTTAGGTCAGCCCACTATTTTTTTATTTTATTTTATTAAAAATTTTTTATTGAAGTATAGTTGATTTACAATGTTGTGTTGGTTTCAGGTATACAGCAAAGTGATTCAGTTATACATACATTCATATTTTTTTCAGATTCTTTACTACTATAGGTTATTACAAGGTATTGAATATAGTTCCCTGTGCTATATAGTAGGTCCTTGTTGTTTATCTATTTTATATATAGCAGTGTATATCTGTAGTTTGTTAATCCAAAACTCCTAATTTATCCCTCCCCCACCCCCCTCCCCCTTTCCCTTTGGTAACCATATGATTGTTTTCTGTGTCTGTGAGTCTGTTACTGTTTTGTAAAATAAGTTGATGTGTATCATTTTTTTTAAAGATTCCACAAATAAGTGTTATAGTATGATACTTGTTTTTCTCTGACTTGCTTCACTTAGTATGATAATCTCCAGGTCCATCCATGTGGCTGCAAATGGCATTATTTCATTCTTTTTTATCAGCCTACTACTTTTTAGATGTGATTTCAGTTTTGAAGGTTATATGAAATCAGATGCCTTCTTTTCTTACCATTAGTATCATATTTTTCATAGCATGAATGAGTGTTCCCTTCTTTATGCCTCCTATATACCGTGTACAGACTTTATCAGAGCAATGATACATTTTTGTTTACTTGTTTGCCTTTCTCTGTTAGATCAAAACTCCCTGTGTTTTTCATGTCTGTATGTTTAGCACAGACTGCCACATAGAGGGCACTCACTAAATATTCGTTGCATAAGAAAAAATGTATATATATACATTATAAGAATACATTAAGAGGCAAAGTAGCTGAGAGACTGGAGCTAGGCTGCCTTGGTTTGAATCTTGACTCTACCACTTATAAACTTTCTGATCTTGGGCAAGTTACTTGACTTTTGTGCCTTGGTTTCCTCATTTGCAAAATGGAGATAATAATAGTGGTGTTGTTGAGAAGATATAATGAACTAGTATATATGAAGTACTTAGAATAATGTCTAGCACATAATACACCCTATATAAGGGCTAGTTACTATTTCTATTATATATAGTTAAGATCTGTCGAGTTCTTTGTGATAAGTACTGTGTCAAGAACTCATACACGTTATCTTTTAAAATGACTACAACAATCCTATAAGTAGTTAGACTTCCATTATATAAATGAGGAAACTGAGGTTAAAAATATTTAGCATCTTGGGCTTCCCTGGTGGCTCAGTGGTTGAGAGTCTGCCTGCCGACACAGGGGACACAGGTTTGTGCCCTGGTCCTGGAGGATCCCACATGCCGCGGAGCGGCTGGGCCCATGAGCCATGGCCGCTGAGCCTGCGCGTCCAGAGCCTGTGCTCCGCAACGGGAGAGCCCACAACAGTGAGAGGCCCGCGTACTGCAAAAAAAAAAAATATTTAGCATCTTGCCAAATATATTACAACAAGTAAATGGAACAACTAGGATTTGAATTCCTATTTACCTAATTGATGAATGGACTATTGCATCTAATTTTGATTTGGTATACAAGAAATAGATTATTTATTAATTTGTATGTATTTATGATATTTCTGGACTATGATAGCATATATAATAAAAGTTTTTTATAGAGTTCAACCTGATTAAATTCATGTGGCAAGTACAATATATAACGAGGTATAAAAGATAAGACAGGGCTTCCCTGGTGGTGCAGTGGTTAAGAATCTGCCTACCAATGCAGGGGACACAGGTTTGAGCCCTGGTCTGGGAAGATCCCACATGCTGCAGAGCAGCTAAGCCTGTGAGACACAACTACTGAGCCTGAGTGCCACAACTACTGAAGCCCACGCGCCTAGAGCCCGTGCTCTGCAACAAGAGAAGCCACCCACTGAGAAGCCCACGCACCACAACAAAGAGTAGCCCCTGCTTGCGGCAACTAGAGAAAAGCCCGCAGGCAGCAACAAAGACCCAATGCAGCCAAAAATTAAAAAATAAATAAATTTAAAAAAAAAAGATAAGACAAAGGCTTAGGTTCCCACTTTCTCTCCTTGGTATATTTTCTGAAATTGACAGCACTGTATCTAGAAATGCTAAGCCATAAGATTAGTAAACTTATAAACAAGAAGAGCCAGATATCTGCTGTCTGCTTGGTACTGAAAAACAGATTTTTTCACATTCATGGCTGTACATTTATTATTTAGTGCACATGGAGTTTGTCATGCAAACTTTAAATCTGTAGGGTGAACAGTTGTATATGGAAAGTAAAGGAAACATTTTAGTATGTGAATGTTATTTTGTTCTGGGATGTTTTATTTTTGTGCTTGGGAATGTAAAGGTTCTGTGTTCTCTGGTAGCCTTGTCTGCTTTGTCTGAAAAGTAAGATACTGGATCTCATTATTGCTAGTGTTGCTGCTGTGGTTTCAGTGCCCCAAGTGACTATAATTTTTTATCCTCTCAAACTATAACTTGTGAAATTTGTATGAGAGTGAATCTTCTCTTTTAAATGTTGCAATCTGAATCTACAAGTACTTAAGGATTTTTCTCAGATTGTCTATATTTTATCCTTTTTTTTTGCCATGCCACGTGGCTTGTGGGATCTCAGTTCCCCGACCAGGAATTGAACCCATGCCACAGCAGAGAAAGTCCGGAATCCTATCCACTAGGCTACCAGGGAACTCCCAGATTGTTTATATTTTATTTCACGGTTGTGTTTGTGCTTCTCTATACACCTTTCTGAGACCTCACTGTAAACAGTGTTTTCATCAGTACTGCATGTGACTCTTCTAATAAGATGCAGTGCCTGTATGTTTTAATAATTACTGTATCAGAAAAGAGTTAAGCTCTATAGTCTTAGAGGTGTATAAGGCAGCTTTTGTAAGATGACTAAGAATTGGACAGTGAGGATGATGTGAGACAGTACATGTTCTACCTGAAGATGAAGGTTAGGAGAAAGCCTATTAGGTATTTCTGATGTTATCAGTTTTCAGAGTTTTTGCTCTGACTGAGATGTCAGTTTATACCAAGGCCATTTGGGGAACAAAGTAGTGAGTTCTGGGAGTGATGTGAATCACCCTCAACTCCAAAACTTCCATGAGCAAGATTTGTGTGTGGGGTGTGTGTGTGTGTGTGTGTGTGTGTGTGTGTGTGTGTCTGTTTATCTCTTCATATCAAACCAGCCGTTTCAGAATTAAACTACCCCATGTAGTTAGAGAATTAATGTAACCTTCAATATAAATAATGGAATTAAAGGGTAATGAATGTAGAGAAAACCCTTAATTGTACCATATTACTCTGGCACGAATGCAGTGTTTTTTAGGAATTGAGCACATTTTTAATCATCAGAGAATGTTTACAATGTCAGAAACAGTTAAGGAAAAGAGTATGGACAGAGAAGACTAGAGCAGCAAGGACTGAATCTTCACAGGTCCCTTTACTTGGGGAGGATGTGGAGAAAAAAGAGACAAGCAACAGTTAGAGACAGGTTCCTAAAGATCAGGGAAGCTACCAAATCTACCAAACGTGAATTCCAAGGGGCTGACACCGTATTACGGAGATTTACAAAAGAGAGAATAGAGAGGAAAGAACTTCCTTCCCATCTCCCACCACCTTTTAAAAAGGAGTTTAGCATTGAAAAGCCTGGGAGAAAGAGGATGATAGCAGTCCAAGGCTTCTTAGGGCTCTGCACCTTGGAAATGGTCTTTATTGCATATCCTTATTGTCTGTCAAAACTGCTTCTTGCTAAATTTCCTGTTGTTTTCCATGTTGCATTTTTCTGGTTTTGCAACCTCTTTGAGCTACAGGGGGTTTCAGAGATGGAGCTGTCATGGAGAGGTTCAGTTTTTTGGGGTGAAGTGATGTGTTTTAAAGGAGATTATTTGTATCACATGTGTTCTTAAGGTTTACACACAGTAGTATATGATTGTAGTTTTGGGCCATATTCAGTACATTTACTAGTTCCTCCAGAGCTGATGTGGAAAGTTGGGCTGCTAATTAGTAAAGAATTTTGCAGATGTGTCTGTGGGGTGAGCTCAGCACTAGGTGACATCAAGGGATAATTTATCAGGTAGAAAATTTTACTTTGTGCATATTGCTATACAAAAGTATCTCCCAAGATCCTTTACCTTAACTGAAAATCCAGCTGGAAAAACAAAAACTGGAAGCACACAAGTTGTATGTACAGCTTGGATTCACTCAGTGCATAGATGTATTTCTGTAGATGATATGATATATGTGAAAGCATGTGAGAGATATTATAAAAAGCTGATGTTAGAGTATATTATTTTTGCAGTGAGGCAAGTGAGAGGGTTGGTTGCTTCCCCTTTGAGACCTCATAGCACTCTGCTGATACTTCTAGCATGTAATAAACACTGCAGTTATTTGCTATCTTAATCATTCATTCATTTACTCAGCAAGTATTTAGTTAATGCTCATTAGGTGTAGTTCATTGAGCTAGTGCTAGGGATAGAGAAATAAATAAAATCCTGCCCTAAAAGAGCTCTTTGCTTAGGGTGGAAGACAGGAAATGTATTTAAAATACAGTATTTGCTGAAACAGAGCCTTTATCAAGAGCCTCAAATTGCTTAATAGATAGTTGCTGAGTGTGTGAAAGTATGCATAGGGTGCTAAGGGACTTAATAAGGGGCACCAGTACAAACCTTGTTTGAAGGGGTCAGAGAATGCTTCCCAGAGTTCACCCTTGAGTTTTCTTGAAGGGGAAGAAAGAGCTTGTCAGATAGACAAGCAGGGAAAGGGCATTTCAAGCATGAAGAAAAGCATTCGCAGAGGCACAGAGGAATAAGAGCATGGAATATTTTCAGAATGGTGGGTGAAAAATTAGGTTTGGTTCAAGTCTGGTGGGTGCATGGAAAGAAATGGCAAGCCTGTGATGAGTCTAGAGAAGTAGGCAGAGACCCGAAAATGAAAAATTTCTGTAGATACATTTATTTTATTAGTTTTTTTCTCTCCCAAATCAACTTTTGTTTTGTTGAACCTCTTTATTGTTTCATTTTCTATTTCATTAATTTTTTGTTTTTATCTTTATTATACTTTTTTTCCCTAGAATCTTTAGTTGAACTCTAAATTATTTATTTTGAACCTTTTACAGATCAGTTAGGATTGTCTTAGGGAGTATGCTACAGAAACCTGAACACAGTGGCTTTTTCAAATAATATATTAATTTTTTTCAGGAAATCTTGAGAAATTCCTGTGCTTTACAACTGCTTGAGGAAGTCATCAACAATCCAGGCTTCCTCTAGCTCTCTCTTTAGTGTGCGGCTTTTGTCCTTTTGGTTACAAGTTAGCTGCTCTTGATGCAAGCACCACATCTTTGCTTCAGACTAGAAAAAGGACAATTTCATCAGGAAAACATTAGCATTCCCAGAATCCCCCACCAAGCAATTCCCACTTACATCGCCTTACTAGGACTATGTCATCTGGCCACCCTAGCTGCAAGGAAGATAGCCAGATTGAATGTTTTAATTAAGCAGGATGCCACCTAATTGGAGTTACGTCAGTTAAGAAAAGGGGAAAATAGATGTTGGGTAAACAATTAGTATTGCCCACTATGCTTATTTTTAATTATCTCTTTATTTTTGACTTTTAATTTTATTTCATAGTGGTCTGAGAATGTGATTCAACCATCATGATGTAGTATCCATGCATTTTGGTAAATTGTTTCACATACACTTGGAAAAATCAACAAAACTTACCTTTGTGGGACAAGATTAGATCAAGCATGTCAGTTTTGTTATTAAAAAAACCATATCCATACTCATTTCTTGTCTGCTTAAGCTTTCAGTTTCTGAGAGGTATTTTAAAATATCCTGTGGAGATTCTGGATTTGTCAAATTTGCCTTTTATTTTGTCAGTTTTTGTTTGGTATATTATAAGGGTATGTTGTTAGATACATACAAGATCATGATTATTATTTCTTGACAAAATTATTATTACGTAGTGTGCACGCAGTGCTTTTTTCCTTAGCCCACTTGTTTTCAACCCTGTCAGGCCGAATGTTCTTTGCATTATCTGGGTTCAAATTCTGTCTCTGCCATTTACTAGGTCTCTCATTTTGAAAAAGTCATTTAATCTCCCCTTGCCTCCGTTTCCATAGCTGTAAAATGGGAAATATTAATAATACATATCTCACAGAATTATTTTGAGAATTAACTGAGTTAATACATCTAAAGCAGTTACACAGCGGAACCTAGTATGTAGCAAGTGCTATAAATTTAGGTATTACAGCAATTTTTAAAAACATAACTCTTAACTACCCTGAAATGAAATCGACAGGTAACTTTGGTAGTATTGCTTTATAATTATATAACATCGACATGATACCCTATGTAATAAACGAAAAGTAAAAGAAAATTAAATTAGTAAAAATGATTTCAATATACACATTTTGGGGCCTAACTATGCTAGAAGACATAGTAAAGTGGTTAGATGCTTTTACCTTCCTAAACATGACAGGTTTAGTTTTAAGAGAGGACAAAAGCCACTCCACGAAAGGGGAAAAATTAAAGAGCAGAGATGCCACTGAATATTAGAATAAAAGTGTAATAACAGGCCAGACTTATTTGTGATATGATAAGGGAAAGAGGTAACTTCAGCTGAAATAGGAATAGCTTGCCAAGACAAACTACAGATTGATTAAGGAGAGAAAACAGGGAGGTATAACATATCTTTGCCAACTTTATCAGAGTGTTTCTTTCTAAATGTTCATTTAACTGGAATGTTCCATCAGGAAAAAAAGTTGGCAGAGTAGTCACATTGATAACTTTATTTGTGGGTAAAGCAAAAACACACTTCTTGTTTATCCATTTAGTACTTTTGTGTTGGCCGTGCGACATGTGCAATCTTAGTTCCCTGACCAGGGATCGAACCTGGGCCCCTGGCAGTGAAAGCGCCAAGTCCTAACCACTGGACCACCAGGATTCCCCACTTTTTATTTATATATTTGATTTTTTAAATAAAGGCTAAATAAATCACCATGAATATAAAAACTACAAATGGATTCTGATACAGATGTGTTATATTGGGATTCAGAAGCAGCATTGCCATTGGTGGTCTGATCTTCTGAAATGTTGACCAGTTCTTAATGATATTCTTAACAAAACAAAAAAACAATTTTCCTCAATTTACAGGTAGTTACATTCCTAGGAAGTTCAGTATATTTTAAAACTATGCAAGATGACTTTGTTTTTATGTAAAATGGAGTTAGAATCCAAGCTTAGTTAATAATAAATATGTTCTTTATTTACATGAATGTCTGGTAAGACATTTGCATTTCATACTGGACATGGAACAATGCTTCCTTGTGCGGTATTATCCCGTACCTGCAGGATGTCTAGCATCTCAGGCCTGCGACACTCCCTGCCTCCAATCGTTGTTATAACCAAAACACTTCACCTGAAAACTTCAAAGACCCCTCTGAAGTGAGATGTTACAGCCTCCCTTGAAAACTACTGCTTTAAACTTTATTTGCCTAATACTAATGTTGCTATACCAGCTTACTGTATACTTATTGTACACTCACTGTGACTTCTTGGCTGGAAGTCCTAAGCCACTCATCTAATAGTTAATTTAATGATTAATTACTTTGTTACAGTTCTTACCGTGTTGTCCTTTTTTTGTTATTTAATTCTCCCCTTATTACTTCTCTGCGGTGGTCAGAGGTTTATGCTTTTCTCCACCTCTAGAAAATAACCATCCCGACTCAAGTTATCCATTTAAATTTAGCAAACATTTTTTGAGCAGTCAACTACTAAATACTAGGCACTTTGCCAGAGAAGAGGTTCTCAGTTTGGTTTCATACCACACTGCTAAAGGATGAAGTTATTGCATGTGATTTGTTATTTAAAATGGTTAAAGTATCAACATATGCAAATAATTTAATTTTAAAAATATAAATTAGAGTTGAATTAGAGGCACCCCTATATTTACTGTCACTCATTTGCATGTTAATATGCTTACTTGAATGGAATAAAAATGGATAGAGTAGTAGCTAATGGACATAGGATTGTATATAACCTGTAATCTGCTTTTTCTATTCCAGAGTCTACCAGTGTCTGTTGATAGTTATGTAATAATTGCCATACTTTTCTTTCCTGCTTACCTTTTAACAATTTTTGCCAAAAATCTAGGTTTATCCATATAAGAAGAAGTCCTGCTTGTCAGAATGTGTGTTTTGGGGAGGCGGGGAGCTGAATAACTATTCTGGGGATAAAGAAATGAATAAGGCAGTCTTTGCTCTTAGGCATATAGGAAATTGTTCCATATGCAGTTGTAGATTCTGTGTCTCAGGGAGGAGGTAAGTTCAGGAGCTTCCTAGTTGCCACCTTGAATTGGAACTGCCCTTAGGTATATTGGAGATAAATAGATACGTAGACTAACAGCATACAATATGCAAGTGCTGTAACACAGATAAATAAGAACAGAGTACTAAGAAAACAGAGTGGAGCCATCCAACTTTCCTTGAAATAAAGTAAGATTTTCCCAGGGAAAGTGATGTTTCTTATATCTTGAATAATTGAAGGGAATTTGGAAGGGACATTGGGATAGGGATCAGGGGATTGAGGATTACATCAAGGCATTGAGAATAGCATGTGTCAAGGCAAGTAAGTGTGGAGAGGGTGATACCTTTGGAAAGAATTACAAATATTAGTATGTAATAACTAAAGGTAAGGGGAGAAGATGGTGGGAATATACAGGGAGCAGAAGATGGATTAAATTTTGTTAAGGAGTTTGGACTTTATTCCCCAGGTAGTGGTGAGCTATTGAAGAATTTTAAGCTGGAGAGCAACAAGATAACTTTGCAATTTGGGGGCAAAGATTGCTGGAAGATCTGACAAACTGATGTCTCATGTTGATCTGTAAGAGCCTTCTCAACATCTAGCACAGTGCCTTGTGTATAGAAGATGATAGTGTTTGCTGTTATTTGAATGTGGCTGAAAAGTCTAATGAAAGATTATCAGTTACTTCCAGTTACTTACAGGCTGCATGCACACACTTGACTGACCTTTAGTTTGTGGTTTGTTCCTTTGTTTGTAGACCTTGAAGTCATCTTTAACACTAGTTTTATTTATTTATTTATTTATTTATTTATTTATTTATTTATTTATGGCTGTGTTGGGTCTTCGTTGCTGCCCGCGGGCTTTCTCTAGTTGAGGCGAACAGGGGCTACTCTTCGTTGTGGTGCGCGGGCTGCTTTTTTTTTTTTTTCTTTAACATCTTTATTGGAGTATAATTGCTTTACAATGGTGTGTTAGTTTCTGCTGTATAACAAAATGAATCAGCTATACATATACATATATCCTCATATCTCCTCCCTCTTGCGTCTCCCTCCCACCCTCCCTATCCCACCCCTCTAGGTGGACACAAAGCACCGAACTGATCTCCCTGTGCTATTGGCAGCTTCCCACTAGCTATCTGTTTTACATTTGGTAGTGCATATATGTCCATGCCACTCTCTCACTTCGTCCCAGCTTCCCCTTCCCCCTCCCCATGTCCTCAAGTCCATTCTCTACATCTGTGTCTTTATTCCTTCCTGCCCCTAAGTTCTTCAGAACCATTTTTTTTTAAGCTTCCATATATATGTGTTAGCATATGGTGTTTGTTTTTCTCTTTCTGACTTACTTCACTCTGTATGTATGGCCCTTCACTCTAGGTCCATCCAGCTCACTGCAAATAACTCAATTTTGTTTCTTTTTATGGCTGAGTAATATTCCATTGTATATATGTGCCACGTCTTCTTTATCCATTCATCTGTTGTGGACACTTAGGTTGCTTCCATGTCCTGGCTATTGTAAATAGAGCTGCAATGAACATTGTGGTACATGACTCTTTGAATTATGGTTTTCTCAGGGTATATGGTGCACGGGCTTCTCATTGCAGTGGCTTTTTGTTGCGGAGCACAGGCTCTAGGCGCACGGGCTTCAGTAGTTGTGGCACTCGGACTCAGCAGTTGTGGCTTTGTTGCCACGGACTTAGTTGCTCCATGGCATGTGGGATCTTCCTGGCCCAGGGCTTGAACCCGTTTCCCCTGCGTTGGCAGGTGGATTCTTAACCATTGTGCCACCAGGGAAGTCCTGTGGAAACTTTTAAAATCTGTAGAAAATTGAAAGACTAATGCAATAGACCTCCTTTAAGTCCCTTCAACTAGAATCACCAATTATTAATATTTTGTTACATTGCTTTATCTCTCTGTATTTTTTCTGGCAAACCACTTGAAAGCAAATTGCAGACATCATGACACTTAAATACTTTAGTATGTATCTTCCAAGAATATATTCTCCTACAAAGCCATAGTATCACTATTTATACCTTAGACAATTAACTTTAATTCAGTAAAATAATTTAATATACAGTCCCTATTTAAAATTTCCCTGGGAATTCCCTGGTTGTCCAGTGGTTAGGACTCAGCACTTTTACTTTTGGGGCCTGGGTTCAATCCCTGGCTGGGAAGCTAAGATCCCACAAGCCTCAGGGCACAGCAAAAAAATTAAAAAAAAAAAAAAAATTCCATTAAAAATTTTTTTTCCTGTTTGCCTCCAAAAAGTCTTTTACAGCTTTTTTTGACCCAGAATCCAATCAAGGTTTCATGCATTTCATTTCAGTGGTTATGACTATTAATCTCTTTTAATGTGGAATATTCCCCCACACTTTGTCTGAAGAGTACCATCCAGTTGTATTTTAGATATTCTGAATATGTCTAATTTTTTTCTTATAATTAGATTTGAGTTAAACATTTTGGCAAGTATAATACATTGTATCAGAAGGTTGATAATGTTGCATGTCTTACTTTCGATAATGTTGCATGTCTTACTTTCGGTAATGCTAAATAAGATCCCTTGGTTAAGTGCTAGCCGCCAGACCGCTCCATTGTAAAAGTACCTTTTCCCCTTTGTAATAAATAAACAATCTCAGGGGCATATACAGATTTGAATATTGCTATTTTTACTTAAAATTACAAGTGTACATTTTCTATATCATCTCAAACTCACCTGATATGCTAAATTCTTATGAACATATAGTTTCTTATTTTTATTAAAAACAGCATCTATTTATTTGAATGTTTACTATGTGCCAAGCACTGTGTTAAGTATGTTATACACATTATTTTGTTTATCTAACATAACAACATCATTTTATCCTCCATGTGAGACAGAGACTATTATTCTCTTCATTTTACAACAGAAGACTTCAACGAGAAGTCACTCTAATCATTTAAGTGTTAAAACTTGGATTCGGTCTGCTCATCTCCAAAGCTCGAGTACTTCACCACTCTGCTATGCTCTTCTTTAGAAAGTGGATTTGAAGATCCTGTGGTAGCATCAGATGAGTTTAAAAGTCAAGGAGAGGTAGTAATTTCCTTACCTTGGTGATCCTCTCCCTTACCCTTCGCTCCTCACATCTCCTCTCCTCTTTTCTCTCCATCTCTTCTTTCTTTTCTTCCTTACCTTCCTTCTTTTTTTTTACCTTCCTTCTTTTATTTATAATTGTGATAAAGTATATATAACACAAAATTTACCATCCTAACCATTTTTTTTTTTTTTTTTCCATACGTGGGCCTCTCACTGTTGTGGCCTCTCCCGTTGTGGAGCACAGGCTCTGGACGCGCAGGCTCAGCGGGCATGGCTCACGGGCCCAGCCGCTCTGCGGCATGTGGGATCTTCCCGGACCGGGGCACGAACCCGTGTCCCCTGCATCGGCAGGCGGACTCTCAACCACTGCGCCACCAGGGAAGCCCCATCTTAACCATTTTTAAGTGTATAGTTCAGTTCACGTTTTTGTGCTACACTCTCCAGAACTCTTTTCATCTTGCAAAGCTGAAATTCTGTACCAATTAAACAGCTCCAAATTCTTCCCCTCCCCACAACCCTTAGCAACCACCATTCTACATTATTTCTGTATGAGTTTGACTACCCTAGGAACCTCATATAAGTGGAATCATACAGTATTTGTCATTTTGTGACTAACTTACTTCACGTAGCATAATATCTTCAAGGTTCATCCGTGTTGCAGCATGTGTCAGAATTTCCTTCCTTTTTAAGGCTGAATAATATTCCATTATGGTATATACCACATTTTGTTTATCTGTTCATCTGTCGATGGATGGATTGCTTTTTGCCTTTTGGCTATTGTAAATAATGCTGCTATGAACTTGGGTGTACAAATATTTTTTCAAGACCCTGTTTTCAATTATTTTGGGTATATACCCAGAAGTAGAATTGCTGGATCATATGGCAATTCTATATATTAAAAAACAAATTAAAGATATTTAAAGATATCAATCTCTTGGGAATCCTCTTAGTAGTAGTAACAATGATCTATGTGTAGAGGACAAACTTAGGCAGAAATAGGCCTTCCCTTTAATCTGAAAATGTAAGTAGATTTGAGGGCTAATTAATTTTCATGGTTTTGACAACTTGGAATGAAGATCCTCCTGCATTTAGGCAGGTTCCCTATATTCTGTGAACCTCTAAATTTGATGGTACTTTTTTCTTTATCACCTGTAGTCTGTTCTGTACTTTAAAAAAATCTATCCAAATCTGTTAATTCTTGGAGGTGTCACTGAAGTCCCATGAAGTTTTTCCCTAAGTGCATCAACATTCATATAAATATGAATTTGATTCTTTATTCTCTTTCTTATCTGACTAGTCATATAGCTTATTGTTTGTCCCTTTCTAGATGGTAAACTCCAGAAAATTTAAGCCAAATCTTATACTACTTTTCTGTTTGCATCCTCCCCCCCAAATCTCTGCCACCAAAAAAAGAAAAACAGAAAAGCACCACCCCCCAAAGAAATTACCTGGATAAATAAATGATTCACTGTCCTTAGAAAGTACATTAGAAGTATCATTTAACTAACTGTTGTTGCTGTTGTTTTCACTGTGACCTTATGATGTGCCAGGCCTTCTGCAAGACAAAGACAAATACAACATAGAGCCTGGTCTCAAGATGCTTTATAGCCTATCAAGGAGGTATTTATGTACAGAACTGTGTGGTGAGTGGTATACTGGTGTTCCGAATGTTGTTCTGAGGCAGTATAAAGAGGGATACCACAAATAGTTCCTAGAGAGAGTCAAGGAAGACTTCAGAGAGGAAGGGGATATTTGAGTGTGGCCTTCAAAGATAGGTAGAATTTGAGGGGCTAAGAAGAAAGAAGAAAAATATTTTATGCAGATGAAAGACAACTACAATGTTATGGACATGTTCATCACTTGTTTAAGGAAGTAAGGTTTTTTTTTAATACATTTATTTATTTATTTATTTTTGGCTGTGTTGGGTCTTCGTTTCTGTGTGAGGGCTTTCTCTAGTTGCGGCGAGCGGGGTCCACTCACTCTTCATTGCGGTGCGCAGGCCTCTCACTGTCGCGGCCTCGCTTGTTGCGGAGCACAGGCTCCAGACGTGCAAGCTCAGTAGTTGTGGCTCACGGACCTAGTGGCTCTGCGGCATGTGGGATCTTCCCAGATCAGAGCTCGAACCCATGTCTCCTGCATTGGCAGGCAGATTCTCAACCACTGCGCCACCAGGGAAGCCCGGAAGTAAGGTTTTTTATGATTAGTTTGAAACAGATTTTTATCCCTAAATTTCACACATTATTTTAATATTAAACTTTCTTTTATTTATATATTTATTTATTTATTTGGTTGCACCGGGTCTTAGTTGCGTCAGGTGGGCTCCTTAGTTGAGGCTCCAGGGCTCCTTAGTTGCAGCTCGCAGGCTCCTTAATTGCAGCACATGGGATCCTTAGTTGTGGCAGGTGAACTCTTAGTTGCAGCATGCATTTGGGATCTAGTTCCCTGACTAGGGATCGAACCCAGGGTCCCTGCATTGAGAGCGTGGACTCTTATCCACTGTGCCACCAGGGAAGTCCCAATATTAAACTTTCTTAAAAGCAGACTTTTCTAAAAAAAACCTCAGTGATAGTTTTCAGATGATGAAAAAAAAAGAGGAGTGAGTTTCAGAATGGAGAGCGCTTATTACAACACAGATGTTTTCTGTAAATAGAGTTGGAAAAATACTGTCAGTGTGTTCTTTGTATATAAATGTCTCTTTTAACTTATCCATGCAGGATCTGAAAAGGAAAGCCAGTTCTCTTTCATCAATCACGAGGTACATGACAACAGAATCATTGATGCACTAGGAAGAGAGTTGGGTTCCAAATCTCACTAAGTGATCTAGAAGAGGGGAGAGACAGCCAGTGTTCTGCCTTAGTTCTTCTGTTCAGGGTTCCTGTGGCTCTGAGTGTTTTGCTTCTTCCTTCCCCTTCTTATGTCTGGCTACTCTGAAGCATTGTTTCTTTGAATTTTAAGATAAGCTGTGATGTCTGTTCTATATTAACACTAAACTTCTGGGGCTATTGTCATGTCAAAGAATTTCTGGAGATTGAAGAATTAAGTAGATTGTCATGATTTCTACTGGAATTTCCACTTGGTCAACTGGAAATAATATACTGAAACAATACTCTGAAAGTCCATAGGATGATGACATTTTTGCATAGCAAGTCCCTGTTGTGCATGATCTGAAGTGAATTTTTTTTAATCATTCTTTTTTTTTTAAATTTATTTTATTTTTGGCTGAGTTGGGTCTTCGTTGTTGCACACAGGCTTTCTCTAGTTGCGGCAAGCGGGGGCTACTTTTTGTTGCCGTGTGCAGGCTTCTCATTGCGGTGGCTTCTCTTGTTGTGGAGCACGGGCTCTAGGCACATGGGCTTCAGTAGTTGTGGCATGTGGGCTCAGTAGTTGTGGCTTGCGGGCTGTAGAGCGCAGGCTCAGTAGTTGTGGCGCACGGGCTTAGTTGCTCTGCGGCATGTGGGATCTTCCTGGACCAGGGCTCGAACCCGTGTCCCCTGCATTGGCAGGTGGATTCTTAATCACTGCTCCACCAGGGAAACCCTGAAATGAATTTTTTTTAACCAGAAAGTAATGAGGTCCTTGGTACTTAATAACTTTTCTACTGCCTCATTCATAATTCAGTAGGAAACACATATCTAAGTGAATAATTGAGCTTTTTTTGGGTAAGGCAAAATATTTTCTCTGATAGTCTCATTTTGCTACTACTGACACCACATTTAGAGGCTGAAAACGTAGTTAATTTTCTTGCAAGTATTGTGTTTCTTTTTAAACCTGTTGAGTGTGCATTGAAATTATAAAATAATATTTTTATATGTAAAATAGATTGAACCTACAGAGAATGAATGTTTTAGAAGTAGACTTTGCTCTGTGCATATGGGTAATAGTGTGAGTGGTGTGGCTCATGTTTTTATATCTGACTTGAGTGTGTGTAAATAATTATAAGGTACTTTGTGCTGGGTTACTACAGTATTAGCTCCAAAGGATTCACTGCCTTCTTTCTATATTTAACATGCAATACGTTTTTTTCTTATAGATATACATTTTATGGTGCTTGGGGGAGATTTTGAGGATGTGGGTTTAGTGTCCTGTAAAGACAGTTTTATAGTTCATTATGTGTTATATAAGGCTTATGCATGAATCTTTTCTGTGCACAATTAAAATTCCACAAAAGAGACTTTTTCCTTTCAGTTTGCTAAAACTCAGCAATGTTGGCCTTAAGAAACCAGCCTAATAAATTTTCCCCATTTTTTCCTAAGGTTTTTTTTTTTTTATTTTAAAGACATGATTTCTTGAGGTATTATTAACAATGTGTTTCTAGCCAGTTTAATGTGAAACAATTTTGGTCTTCGATGGAATAAATCTTTGTTAATGGAAGTGAGATCCTAATGTAATCAGAGTTTATAGAAAAACATCCCTTACCATGTCTACTTTATCTAAATTGGCAGTAAAACATCTTGGCATGTTCTACACCTGGAGGCTTTGACCTCATTATATAGCTGCCGCCCTTGAGCCTCTTTTTTTGTCCCATTTTATTTTCTAGGTGCGCCACCGAGCTTCTGGCCAGGTGATGGCTCTTAAGATGAACACGTTGAGCAGTAACCGTGCAAACATGCTGAAAGAAGTGCAGCTCATGAATAGACTCTCCCATCCCAACATCCTTAGGTAATGGCTTTTCCTTCCTTCTGGGGATCAGTGAGAAGGTGAAACATTATTGGAGACTTGTTAGAATAGTATTAAAAGCTGAAAAGAGGGATTCAAGATTTCATACTAAATCTGTCTTGCTGGGATTTAGCTGTGCTCTAGGTCTTTTTCTAGCTACTGAGACTTAATTTTCTGGTAATTAACTGCATTTAATAGGGCAACTTGGGACTTCCCTGATGGTCCAGTGGCTAAGACTCCGCTCTCCTAATGCAGGGGACCTGGGTTTGATCCCTGGTCAGGGAACTAGATCCCACATGCCTCAACTAACAGTTCGCATGCCACAGCTAAAAATCCCGCATGCCGCAACTAAAAGATCCCGCGTGCCGCAACTAAGACCCAGCACAGCCAGATAAACAAAGCAAATAAATAAAATATTTTTAAAAAATAAAGCAACTTCCTTATGTCTCTCAAATTGCTTTACTCTTAGTAGCAGCTCATTAGAACTGTTGTTACCTATTGCTGAATTGGTAATTTATCCAAGAGAGATGATTTTAGTTGTTATTTAATTTTCTTAAATTGGTTTAGGAGGAATCATAATTAAATCAGTGAAAATAAAAATAAAATTATTCCCCCAGGCTATCTACTCTTAACTGTTAGCACGCACTTGAGGAGACATAGTTTACCTTTTTAAAGGAGAATTATTCGTATGTATAATAAGGTTATATAATCATTGCTTTCTAGTAATTAGTACAGTCAGCTCTCCATATCGGCAGGTTCTGCATCCACAGATTCAACCAATCACAGCCTGAAAATATTTGGGAAAAAAATTCCAGAAAGTTCCAAAAAGCAATACTTGAATTTGCTGTGCCTAGCAACTGTTTACATTGTATTTACAACTATTTATATAACATTTACATTGTATTAGGTATTGTAAGTAATCTAGAGATGATTTAAAGTATATGGGAGTATATGCATATGTGTAGTTATATGTGAATACTATGCCTTTTTATACAAGGAACTTGGGCATCTGTGGATTTTGGTATCCTCACAGGGTAGGGGGTGGGGTGGTCCTAGAACCAATGCCCTGCAGATACCAAGGGGTTACTGTATATGAATCTTTCTCACTCTATCTTGACTTTTTCTAAAAAATAAATTTATTTATTTTTGGCTGCATTGGGTCTTCTTTGCCGTGCACGGGCTTTCTCTAGTTGCGGCGAGTGGGGGCTACTCTTCGTTGCGGTGCGCGGGCTTCTCATGGCGGTGGCTTCTCTTGTTGCGGAGCATGGGCTCTAGGCATGCAGTCTCTAGAGCGCAGGCTCAGTAGTTGTGGCGCAAGGGCTTAGTTGCTCCGCGGCATGTGGGATCTTCCCAGACCCCGGCTCTAACCTGTGTCCCCTGCATTGGCAAGAGGATTCCTAACCATTGCGCCACCAGGTAAGTCCCTATCTTGACTTTTTTTTTTTTTTTTGCGGTACGCGGGCCTCTCACTGTCGTGGCCTCTCCCGCCACAGAGCACAGACTCCGGACGCTCAGGCTCAGCGGCCATGGCTCACGGGCCCAGCCGCTCCGCGGCATGTGGAATCTCCCAGACCGGGGCACGAACCCGTGTCCCCTGCATCGGCAGGCAGACTCTCAACCACTGCGCCACCAGGGAAGCCCCCTATCTTGACTTTTTAGTGAGGGGAGTATATTTCTAAATGAAACCAAATAAGAAAATTTAAGTCAATATATTATTAAAGTAGGGCATATGTGTAAGAGAGTTGGAAAAGTTAAAAGTGCAATTTACTTAGGGTTGTTTAAGGCTAATATTTATATTGGACTAAAGAGAAATCATATAACTTAAGTATGACTTACATGTGTGGTCAGTGGTAGAAAATTATGGAATTAGATTATACTGATTAATTGAAACTTTATACCTTTGTATAGAATTATTGGCTTCCTAGTCCACTACAAAAATGTTCAGCCAGTAATTTTATTTATTTATTTAAAAAATAAATTTATTTTATTTATTTTTGGCTGTGTTGGGTCCTCATTGCTGTGCGTGGGCCTTCTATAGTTCTGGTGAACTGGGGCTACTCTTTGTTTTGGTGTGTAGGCTTCTCATTGTGGTGGCTTCTCTTGTTGCGGAGCATGGGCTCTAGGCACGTGGGCTTCAGTAGTTGTGGTGCGCGGGCTCAGTAGTTGTGGTTTGCGGGCTCTAGAGTGCAGGCTCAGTAGTTGTGGTGCATGGGCTTAGTTGCTCCGTGGCATGTGGGATCTTTCCGGAGCAGGGATCGAACCCGTGTCGCCTGCATTGGCAGGCAGATTCTTAACCACTGTGCCACTGGGGAAGTCCCAGTAATTTTATTATGACTTTTTTCCCTACCCACAAATCAGATTAACAATTTTTTGAGCATCTAGTATATGCCTAGTGATGTCAGACATCAAAAAGGTATACGTAAAATGGAATGTCTGCTAGCAAGGAATTTGCACTCTAATTGGAGATCTAGGACTTACATACATGAAAAGAGAACTAATAAAATCAGCCAGGACGCTACCGCTTGGGTAAACTCTTAAGTCATATAGAATTTCAAAGGAGTCGGAGATCATATTAGCTTGGCAGAGTCAGCAAACCTTTCTTGGAGGAGGTTGACTCAACCTGGAACTTGAATTTTTTTTGAAGATTTATTATTTTATTTTATTTTTGGCTGCATCGGGTCTTAGTTGCAGCACGTGGGATCTTCCTTGCAGCTCATGGGCTTCTCTCTAGTTGTGGTGCACAGGCTCCAGGACGCGTGGGCTCTGTAGTTGTGGTGCGCGGGTTCCAGAGCACGTGGGTTCTGTAGTTTGCGGCACGCAGGCTCTCTAGTTGAGGCATGCGAGCACAGTAGTTGTGGCTCACGGACTTAGTTGCCCCGTGGCATGTGGTATCTTAGTTCCCTGACCAGGGATCGAACCCTCATCCCCAGCATTGTAAGGTGGATTCTTTTTTGTTGTTTGTTTTAAAGACTAGGATTTAGTTTCAGTTTAAGGAGAACACTTATTTTATTTTTTTGGCTTCATAGGGTCTTCGTTGCTGCGCGCGGGCTTTCTCTAGTTGCAGCGAGCAGGGGCTACTTTTCGTTGCGATGTGCCGGCTTCTCATTGTGTTGGCTTATCTTGTTGCAGAGCACAGGCTGTAGGCGCACGGGCTTCAGTAGTTGTGGCACACGGGCTCTAGAGCGCAGGCTCAGTAGTTGTGGTGCATGGGCTTAGTTGCTCCGCGGCATGTGGGATCTTCCCAGACCAGGGCTCGAACCTGTGTCCCCTGCATTGGCAGGCAGATTCTTAACCACTGCATGACCAGGAAAGTCCCAAGGCGGACTCTTTACCACTGGACCACCAGGGAAGTCCCTGGAACTTGAATTTTAATAGGATTTTAGAAGATAGCGAAGGAACTCAGAAAGGAGCAAAATAATAATAATAAATAAAGCACAGAGGTAAAAGCGCAAAGCTTTTTGAGGAGTCAGTGAATTAAAAACCCATTTGGTTATGGAGGGTGCGGGCGAGGAGAAAAATAATGTTCCTGCTGTGCCAGAAACCCTTAAGAAAAAGTAAAGGAATTTTGCAGAGCTGAAGACCAAGTGCCTGGGGAAAAAGTTTGCCCAAAAGGTGCTTCAAAAGGCAAGGATGAAGCTTGTCTATGAAGAAGCTAAGCGCTATCACAAAGAGTATAGGCAGATGTACAGAACTGAGATTCTAATGGCTAGGATGGTAAGAAAAGCTGGCAACTTCTATGCACCTGTGGAACCCAAATTGGCATCTGTCATCAGGATCAGAGGTATCAGTGGTGTGAGCCCAAAGGTCTGAAAGATGTTACAGCTCCTTACCTTTGCCAAGTCTTCAATGGCACCTTTGTTAAGATCAACAAAGCTCCATTTAACATGCTGAGGACTGTGGAACCATATATTTAGTGGGGGTAACCGAACCTGAACTCAATAAATGAATTCAGGTGTGGTTATGGCAAAATCAACAAGAAGCAAATTGCCCTGACAGATAATACACTGATTGCCTGATCTCTTGGTAAATATGGCATTATCTACATGGAGGATCCTATTTATGAGACCTATACCATTGGAAAATGCTTCAAAGAAGCAAACAACTTCCTGTGACCCTTCAAATTATCTTCTCCATGAGGTGGAATGAAGAAAACGACCACCCATTTTGTAGAAGGTGGAGTTGCTGGCAACAGGGAGGACCAGATCAACAGCTTGTTAGAAGGATGAACTAAGATACCTGTGATGATTATTTTTGTGATCTGGTCAGTTAATTAACAATGACTGCTTTCAGATTGAAAAAAAATTTTTTTTGGACTAATAATAACAATGAGAAAACCACCATTTCTTGAAGTCTTTGTCGTATGCTGCATGCTTTACCTATTAAAAGATTTAATCTTCACAACGATTCTCCCTTGAAGAAACTGAGGCCAAGAGATTATGTGTTGGCTGAGGTCTGTGACTCTGAGGTCTGGGCTCTTTCTACCATGCTTCTAGAAGAACTCTTTCTATCATGCCTCTCCTAGAGGATTTGATGGGATAGTACTGGTAGATAAACATGGAAAGGTAGAATTGGGCCAGACTATTCAGAAATGTTTTGCATAAAGCCAAGAATATTTTATTTTATGCTTTGTGTATTGGATTCTGAGCAGGGACTAGATGACAGAGGGTAACTGGTGGCAAATGTGGAATGGTTTAGTGTTGGGGAGACTGGTAGCCAAGAGGTCAGTTAGGGGGCATCTACAATGCTTGAGAGTGAGATGGTTGAGTCCTGATTTGATGTTCTGCTTAGGAATTTTTTTAAAAAATTAATTAATTAATTTATTTTTGGCTGCATTGGGTCTTCGTTTCTGCGCACAGGCTTTCTCTAGTTGTGGTGAGCAGGGGCTACTCTTCGTTGCAGTGCGCAGGCTTCTCATTTTCGTGGCTTCTCTTGTTGTGGAGCACGGGCTCTAGGCATGTGGGCTTCCATAGTTGTGGCACATAGGCTCAGTAGTTGTGGCTTGCGGGTTCTAGAGCGTAGGCTCAGTAGTTGTGGTGCATGGGTTTAGTTGCTCTGCGGCATGTGGGATCTTCCTGGACCAGGGTTCAAACCCGTGTCCCCTGCATTGGCAGGCGGATTCTTAACCACTGCGCCACCAGGGAAGTCCCTGCTTAGGAATTCTTAAGCTGATTATATTTTCATCTTGTTTAAAAAGTAGTATTTTTATTGTCTTATTATTATTGCAGAAGGGATACATCATCACTATGGAACATTTAGAAAATAGAATTAGCAAAAACAGGAAAATAAAAATTTTCCTTAATCGCAGCATCTAGGGATCAAACTAATGTTAACGTTTGGCGTATTTCCTGCCAATCTTTTTTATTCACCACTTCTTTTTTTTATTCTCTTCACTATGAACTTGACTGGTGATTGCATGGGAAGATTGACTTTAAACAAATTTTATTCCATAACAGCAAAATTTAAAAATATAGTTGTTATAGGGACTTCCCTTGTGATCCAGTGGTTAAGACTTCACCTTCCAGTGCAGGGGGTGCAGGTTCGATCCCTGGTTGGGGAGGTAAGATCCCACATGCCTCGTGGCCAAAAAACCAAAATATGAAACAGAAGCAATATTTAACAAATTCAATAAAGACTTTAAAAATGGTCCACATCAAAAAAATCTAAAAAAAAATATATATATAATTGTTATATAAGAAGTAGAATAGTATAGTATAATGATTAAAAACAGGCTCTAGATTCTAGATTAAGCTGCCTGGATTCAAATTGTGGATCTTGGGAAAGTTACTTAACCTGTGAGATCCTTAGTTTTCCCATCTATAATGAGGTAAATTACAGTAAATCCCTCATAGAGTTGTTATTGAGGATTAATTTAGTCCATATAAAGCACCTGGCTTGTGTTAAGTGCCCAGTAAATGTTAGCTATTATTATTAGTTTGTTTTCCTCTGGCTAGTTTTTTAAATGTCTCATTGCATCCCGTCTGTCTTTTATCATTCATTCACTCACTCACCAAGCATTTGTTGAGGGTCTGCTGCTGTTTTTTAAAAAATTTATTCATTTATTTATTTTGGCTGCCCTGGATCTTAGTTGCGGCACTCAGGATCTTCATTGCGGCATACAGGGTCTGTTTTTTTTTTTTGCAGCATGCATGAGGGATCTAGTTCCCTGACCAGGGATTGAACCCAGGCCCCCTGCATTGGGAGTGCAGAGTCTTACCCGTGGACCACCAGGGAGGTCCCTGCAGCTGTTTTTAATACGTTCAAGGGTTTTCTGCTAGAGTAATGCTGTTGAATAGAATAGAACTTTCTGAAATGATGGAAATGTTCTTTATCTGTGCTGTCCAATAGCCACATGTGGCTAATGAGCATTGACATGTGGCTAGTACAAACAACGAACTAAATTTAAATTACCCCATGAAGCTTAGTGGCTACTATATTAGACATCCTGGCCTACAGTCCATGTACATCTTTGCTCTTGTTTCACTAAATATATATGTGTTTCAGCCTAGAAACGTGGTGGTGTGATGAATACCATTCCTATTCTGATGTCACCTTGATCTACTTTCTTAGCCTATCTCTTTTGCTCAGGAATGACACACCTTTCCCTTTTATATAAAAAATCATATTCTTTGCTGTCAGCTAAGTTTTCTAATATGTAAAAGGTAGTGTTAATTCTATCTTGATCTTTACAGTGAACCAACAAATGAGATAATGTACATAAAGCCTATGGATCTGTTATAATCCACAGTAAGCATGAAAATTATTATGATTATTGTTAACCATGGTGGGTTTGCACTATGATGGTGACTTTTTTGTTCTGCATAAGCCATCTGTCTCAAATATAGTGCAGTTAAAAGCATGGACATGGATTACTTTTTAAAGGAGTTCTAGTTGTTTATATCTTTCATGTTTTTGTGTCTTTACTTTCAATGTATATTTTGAATACAACAAAAGGAAATTATCCTACTAGGGGCCTAGAGCAAGCAGAGTCCTCTTGGCTTTTGTTACCCAGAGGAGTACTATAGCAGTAGAAGCATTTTTTATACTTCCCTAGGATGCCTTAAATATCAAACTATGCATAACTATGTTCCAGTCTCAAAATTCTTAGAATTTTTATTTCCTAAATGCTTTTCAAGTTGTCTTAGAAATTTATTGTTAATACTTTATATTTTTTATAATTCAAATTTTTTGTTACTGTTTGTTAGTATGGCTCTTAGTCTATTTTCAAGCTGTTAGTATAGGTTAGTTAGTTTTTATAGGTGCAAAAGCTGAGGCAGAAGTATGAACCAAAGTTTCCCCTCATACTGAGATTATGAGATTTAAATTGGGACGAATCCATCTCTTGGAACCCTAGGATTTTCACAGATATGCCTCCTCAGGGGCTTGGCCCCAGGAGGGAGGTTGCTGAGCAGCTGAGGCTTTCGGTTTCCATTTTTGCTTCATCCAGCCAGAGTAGCTTCACTCTGTATCTGTTTTATATTGAACTTCCATATAAGAATTTTGAAGAAAAGATCTCCACTTAAAACAAAGAAAACGTTGAAAATTGCTGCATTAGTGATTTTGAAGGCCTACTTGGGAAAAAAGGGTATCTGTATGACCTGCCAGATGGTGGGTATCTAATCCTCTGGGCATGGCTTGGTCCTCTGCTGCCACAGCTATTTTGTGCCCAGCAGGAGTGAGTGAGCTGAATTTTTGCAGTTTTATTTCTCTCTTTTTCTTGACCCCAACCTCCCTACTTCCTCTTTTCCTTTTATCTTTCTCCCTTCTAAGATTTCTAGTTGGAAGGAAAGGAGTGGGCCTGACGAGTCATAGAGGCAAGTAGGTGTGTATATTTTGTTTGTGTGTATGTATTTTTTTAATACATGGATACAGTTAAGATTGGTTGTTTTATCATCAGTTGCTCTAATTTATCAGTTTAAAAAAAGAACAATGAAGTGCTTTGTTGAGTGCAGGGACTGATAGTTTGGGCCTCTTGTGAATAAGGTTGTTTATGCCAGGAAGTCTTACGCTCAAGATCTGTAACCCAATACCATGCCTTGCTCACTTCCACTCCCCAATGGCCTTTTTGAGGACCTGTACCAAGATTTGTTCTCATACCTCTTTGTTATTCTTCATGCCATGAGAAATTTAATATTTCTTTTAGACTCCTTGTTCACATTCTCATGCTTACTTTTCTTTAGGTCACATTCTGAATTTATTTTCCTATCTACCAATTTTTTTCAGAATTGTTTTAGCTCCCCTTCAGAATCCATTTGCAACAATATGATTGCCATTTTGTTAAAATGAAGAATATGCTTTCAAATAACCAAATATTTGTTTGGAGCTACTCAGTCCAGCCCTGTGCTAGGTAATATCATGGTGAATAGAAGTAGAGGGCTGTCTCCCAGACAGTCTCCTGAGGAAGCAAACTGTACATCTAGGAAACAGATTAATATCCGCTAATGCTATGAGGATACGGCAGGGTATTTTCCCAATCTCAGCTATTAAGAGAGCACTCTTTCCAGTTACCCATTATGAAAATCCCAAAGTCATCTTTGGTTATTTCTTTTATTCCTTGCTTCTAATCAGAAGCTAAGCTCTTGATTCTAAATCTTCAAAGACTTTTGCATCTGTTCCTTCCTTTATGCATCTGTCAATTCAGTCCTCTTCACTTTGCCTGGAGTGAGTTATTTTTCCTATCTTTTTGCCCACCTTTCACTCTTCCTGATACATAGCTCTAATTGTATAGCTTATTTCTTAAAAACCTTTTGTGGCTCCCATTTATTTCAGAATTGAGTCAAAAATTCTTTAGGCTGACAGCTAATGTCTGACCTGTTTTTCCAGCCTTATCTTCAACTATTCCTCTTATGCATTTAACACCACTCCATGATTTCCTAGTTGTGTTCTCTTGGACAAGTTATTTGACCTAACACCAATCCACGATTTCCTAATTGTGTTCTCTTGGACAAGTTATTTGACCTCTGGGCTTTGGTTTCTCCTTTTGTTAAAAGAGGGGAATGGACCAGGTTAGAAATCACATTGAGTTAATGTTGAATAATTTTTATTTTATTTTATGTTAAAATATTTATTTATTCATTTGGATGCGCTGGGTCTTAGTTATGGCACGTGGGATCTTTGTTGCTGTATGTGGACTCTTAGCCGCGGCATGCAGTCTCAGTTGCAGCATGCATGTGGGATCTAGTTCTCTGACCAGGGATTGAACCCGGGTCCCCTGCATTGGAAACACAGAGTCTTAACCACTGGACCACCAGAGAAGTCCTTGAATAATTTTTAAATGATCAGGTTTGAAAAATGTATTATCTCAGAGTTTGTGTGTGTGTGTGTGTGTGTGTGTGCTGTTCAGAATAAATGGGAAGCATTTAAAAATGATGGATTGGGACTTCCCTGGTGGTCCAGTGGTTAAGACTCTGTGCTTCCAATGCAGGGGGCCTGGGTTCAATCCCTGGTCAGAGAACTAGATCCCACATGCCGCAACTAAAAGATTCCACATGTTGCAACTAAAAGATCCCATGTGTTGCAACGAAGATCCCATATGCCTTAACTAAGACCCGGCTCAGCCACATAAATAAATTTTTAAAAAGTATTTTAAATAGGGCTTCCCTGGTGGCGCAGTGGTTGAGAGTCTGCCTGCTGATGCAGGGGACATGGGTTCGTGCCCCGGTCTGGGAAGATACCACATGCCGTGGAGCGGCTGGGCCATGGCCGCTGAGCCTGCGCGTCCAGAGCCTGTGCTCCGCAACGGGAGAGGCCACAACAGTGAGAGGCCCGCGTACCGGGGGAAAAAAAAAAAGTATTTTAAATAAATAAATAAATAAAAATGATGGATTAAGGTGCATCTTTTTGATTTTATCATTGAAATCCTAGTGAGTAACTAGGTGAAAGAGTGTCGATATAGCCCTCAAAGCAAATTTTATAATACTAGCATATTGGTAAGGGGGGGGTCTTAATATTGTTTTCTCTTCTCTGTACTAAGGTAGAAAGTCTAATGACTTAGGAATTGAGTCTAAGTTCTAATTTCATATAACCAGAAAGTTTCTGTAAAATAAAATGTGGAATAAGCTTCAGTACTGTTTATGTCATCATCTGTGGAGAGTGAAGTAGTACAACCCCAGAAAGAAGGTGATTTTAAAAAAATTTATTGAGATATAATTGACATATAATGGAAGATGATTTTTAATATAAACAATGGCTACCATTTATTGAGTATGTATTATGGACCCCCGTTGATCGTTTTCCTACCCCGCCCCCATATTTTACTTTCTAGACCTCTCCCATCTCAGCAAATGGAATTGCCATTCATCTATTATTTAGGCCAAAAACCTAGGTGTCATCCTTAATATCTTTCCTTTACATCCTACCTCAAACCTTCAGGTAGTTTAGCATTATCTTTAAAATATGCCCTGTCTGCTTACTACTTACTACCTCCACAAGCCAGCATCCTAGCTCAGTTCCCCTCTTGCCCCATGGTAGCCAGATTGAACTTTAAAAAGGTAAATCAGATCATACCATCCTCCACTGCTGAATTTCCTTCTGTGACTTTTTGTCACCCTTCAAATGAAATCTAAACTCTGGGCTTTGATGTACAAGGCCTTAATTTGTCCTGCCTGCCTCTCTGACCTTATTTCTGATCACTCTTCCTGTAGCTTACACCATCCTAACCACCACCCTTACTGACCTTTTTGTTTCTCAAATGCACCAACCTCTTTCCTACTTCAGTCTTTGTACTTTCTTTTCCCATTTCCTATAGTAATATCTTTATCCCAGAATTATTTGGCATGCTTCTTCTGAGATATCCCCTCCTCATAGAGACTTTTGTTGACTAGCCTGTCTAAAATAGCCATCCAATATCACTATTTATCCCCTCATTCTGCTTTGTCTTTATAATTCTTATCATCTTTGAAAATATCTTATTTATTCATTTGTTTACTTATTGTTTATAGCCTCCAGGGTAGGGTGAGCTCCCTGAGGGTAGAACTTTATAATGTTCACCACTGTATTGGGTTAGCTAAAAAGTTTGTTCGGGTTTTTCCATAACATCTTATGGAAAACCCGAATGAACTTTTTAGCCAACCCAATATTTCCAGTGCCTATAAAATAGTATCTATAGAAGCAGGTACTACATAGAAGCAAGCCAGTTTGCATCACAGAAACCTACAAAACTTAGAGTTCACCTCTGGATCTGAAGGTGGATGTCAGGCTTGGGCTGAAAATAGGAGGACTATTGAAAGTCTTTTCAGGGATAACTGGGCCTAAAAGTCACCATCCCCATTCTTTGCAACAATCAGTTAAGTCTCACCCACCCCGACAAGAGATGACTTTTTATTTTGGGGAAAAAAATTGAACCAGAATGTTAGAATGCTTACCGACCTTCATACTAGGTAAGCATCTAAAATGACAGCAGATGGGAAAGGAACGTTATACTGAGAAGAGGGAGATGAAGAGATTGTCTGCATACTGAATGGTGAGGCTCTTGAGACTTCTAGTCCTCTTCTATCACGTGGCTCTTAAGCAGGTAGGAATCATCTGCCTCCCACCCACACCCCCACCACCTGCCAGGAAATTGGTGGATTTGGAGAAATTGAAGAGCCCCAAGTAAAAGAAGAAAACTTTAAAATGTAACTACCAAAAAACCTTCTAATTACGATCTTCTAAATATATATCCTTCCAAGAGAGGTTAGAGAAGGAGCTGCATCAATGAAACAAGAATGGTATACTATAAAATAGGAATAATTAGAGAACCACAAAGATTCTCAAAGATTCTTGGAAATTTAAAAATATAATTATTTATTTATATATGGTTCTATATGATTATTTAGTTATGGTTTTATTTAAACCATTTGACTAGAAGGCCAAGGAGATAAAGTTGAGGAAATCATCTGTTAATGGAGAAAAGCCAAAGATGGAAAATAAGAGAGAAAAGATAAGAAAATTAAAGGATCAATCTAGGAAGTCTGTTTTTGACTAATACAAGAACATATTCTACAACTGAAGAGCATGAACTTCCAAAGTGAAAGGTCCTACCAAGTGCCCAGCACAATGAATGAAAAAAAAGACCCACCCCAGAGCATATGATTATGAAATTTTAGAATATGGGCAATAAAAATAAGATTCTAAGCACTTCTATGGGCAGGGGGGAATGAGATGCCATATAAAAGACTGAAAATTAAAATGGTATCAGACTTCTCAACACCAGCTCTGGAAGCTCTACCGATGGAACAATGCTTTCTGAGAGAAAATTATTTCCTACTTAGAATTCTATATCCAGTCAAACTACCAGTCAGGCATGAGAGTAAAGACATTTTCAGACATGCCACATTTTGAAAACTTTGCCCTTGCAAAAGCTTTTCTTTTGAAGCTTCTGGGGGATGTATCCCATCAAAAACAAGGGGGTAAACAAAACAATTAAGTAAAAATAAAAAGGAAGGTGTAAAATCTGGAAAGAAGGGTGATAGCAAGACCCAGGGTGACTGCTGGATAACAGTCTAGAGAATAAGCAGTCCAAACTGGAGTGGGAGGATCAAGAACTCTAGGAGAAATATTGGGGAGTGGGGTTTAAGGAAAGAATTCATGGATTTCCAGATGTGTTTGACATGGTGGACATTCATATTCAGAAGAATTTTACAATTCTGTTGGAGACTTTGGGAAGAATTAATGGTAGGCATATAGTAACTAAGCAAATGAAAAATTAGGCAAAACATTAAAAATTGTGCAAGAAATAAAATGTATTCATAATATATTACTTGGCTTAGTAGTGATTATAATCAGTCATAATAATGCAAATGCTGAGTTTTTGTTTCTCCTAAATATTGATTTTACCCAAAATTGTCTTTTACCCAGTATTTGAAAGGAAGTAATTTAAGAGGGTGGAACCCTCAGCTTCCACACTGGAAAGTCAGTAGAAGGTCAGAAATAGCAGTATAAGTATGTTAGCTAGAGCTGTATTGGTAAATAGAAGAAACAGTAAAAGAATTGTTACTTACTCAGGGGAGTAGGATTCAGTGGTGATATGGGCAGCCCTGGGTTCTATTTTCATTATATACCTATTTGAAGCTTTGTAAATTATAACTGAGGAAAATTAAGTTAGGAGGCAATTGCAGTCATCTAGACAGAGCTTGGACTATGGGTAGCAGTGTAGGTGGAAAGAAGTAATTGGATTCTGGATATTTTTGAAAGTAGAGGCAATAGAATTTCCTAATGGATTGGGTGTGGGATATTGGCACAAGGAAGCAGGAATCTAGAATGACTCTTACTTAGGTTTTTGACTTGAATGACTGGGAGAATTGAATTGCCAGTAACTACATTGGGGAAGACTGAATAGGGGACAGGTTTGGGGATGGGAGATCAGGAGATATCAAGTTGACAGTTGGGTAAACAAATCTGGAATTCAGAGGAGAGGTTCAGGATGGTTGTGTCTCTTAGTAGTTAGGGGACCTTAGGTAAGTTATATAACCTCTGTAATCTCAGTTTTCTCATCTGTGAAGTAGAGAATAATAATAGTACTACTGTACCAGGTTGATGGTGATGCCGAAAACTTGGCCTCTCTGCACTGGTGCCAAATCGAATCTCGGAGACAGAGTTTTGGGTGAAGTGAAAAGGAATAACTTTATTGCTTTGCCAGGCAAAGGGGGACACAGCGGGCTTGTGCCCTGAAAAACTGTGTGTCCCAACCTGGGGAGATTTGATGAGTTTTATAGCAGTGGTTCAAGGGTGGGGTTGCTGATAAGGATCAGGGTGTGTACAGGGCCTGCATGCCTTTAATCTGGCCTAGGTGGTCTCCTGATGAGCTTCTTGAAGTTAATCGAACTGTGATCTTCTCTGGAATGAAGAATGCTAAGTCTTCCATTTGTTGGGGGTTTTAGTTCAGTAGAAGAGCTCAAAGATATTGTTATGTGTATCCCTTGAGGTGGAGCCAGGGCCCTGCCCCAAGGCTGCACTTTGTTTTTCTCTCTCTCTTTTTTTGGTTTAAAATAATTTTTTATTGCCCAGGGTATTTTTTTCTAGTGTCTTATTTTGTTTGTTTGTTTTTGTTTTCTTTTTTAATAACTGTAAATTCGAGCTTAGAGAAGCTTGCCTTTGTCTTGAAAAACAAAACAATAAAGCTTTTATATCAATTGCTAACCTGGTCTCATTTTAAGAGAATGATGGGAGTTATCTTGCAAGAGTAAAATTTATACCATGAATGATGCAGGTCTAAGTCTGATGGTACTAAAAGGAGACAACAGCATTGTTGGCAAAATTAAAAATAATCTGCTGGTGGCATTTGCAGAAAAGAAGCCCTTGCAAATATCTAAACAACAGTAAACTCTGTTAGGAAATTCTAAAGTGTTTTATGGGCCAAAAAGGGAATGGGGTTAGTAAAATGCCTCAACAGAGTTTGAATAAAATACTGGATTTGAGAGTTACTGGAACTTGGATATGTAAAAATAGGTTGTAGGTTAGGTCATGCTTACAATGGTCTCAAGTTCAAATAAACTACTGTGACAGTACACCACTTCACAAGTCACACTCTTTCCCAGGGGCTCTTCTTTTCCCTCAGTAGGTACTGGCAGAAGATGTGCTTAGTCGTTTTCCAGTATAGATGCCTAGCCCCAAAGCCAAAACATGGGAGAGGAAGAGAGATGGAATGAACACCTTAAGAAATTCTTCAGAGAAAATCCCCCCATTTTTCATGGCTCCACTTTTCCTCATGCTTAAGGAAATGGAATGTTTAGGGTGCCTGAAGTGGAACTCCTTAGGTGGAACGTTTTCAGGTCTACTGAACCAGTCAGATACCCAGTCTACGATTTTCTTCAAAGAATTCACTTCTTTCTCTCCTTCTGCAATTTCTTTTTCTGTCTGAGAGCTATGGTCCCTGCTGGTGTGCATTTCCACATCAAACATGATCTGCCCAACTTCTTGTGGGGAAGGACTATCTCAGTGAGAACTGCCTCTTGAACTACTCTGTCCAGATTCATGCTGTGCATCCAAAAGAATCTTTTCCATATCTCCATTGTGGATAGAGGATGAGGAGGGTACATGTTCTAGCCCCCCATTTTTCCCATTGCCATTGTCATTGGCCTTGCTGCTGTTCATGGGGAGCTCCACCTCAGCTCCACGCTGAGGCCGGCTGGTTGGGGCAGAGACTGTTCACCTTCCTCACAGTTGTTGTCTGGGGCCGGCGGCTGCTGTACTGAGACGACATTGTCGCAGCAGGACTGTCTGGTTCTCAGGCAGCAACACTAGACTTTGTTTCTTTTCTTTTCTTTTTTTTTTAACGAATATCTTGTTTTTTTATTTATTTTTTATTTTTGGCTGCATTGGGTCTTAGTTGCGGTACATGGGCTCTCTAGTTGAGGCGTGCAGGCTTAGTTGCTCCGCGGCATGTGGGAATTTAGTTCCCCAACCAGAGATCAAACCTGCGTCCCCTGCATGATTCTGTACCACTGGACCACCGGGGAAGTCCCCTGCACTTTGTTTCTTGACTGCTCCTCCCTTGTCTCTGCATCCCCTCCCTTCCCAGATTAGCAGCTGTTTGAAAGGCTTCTGTGCCAAGGAGCCCCACAAGGGCCTACTCGGTTTCACTGGGAGGATTAAATGAAATAACATACATAAAGAACTTACCATGGGACTTCCCTGGTGGTGCAGTGGTTAAGAATCAGCCTGACAGTGCAGAGAACACAGGTTCAAGCTCTGGTCGGGGAAGATCCCACATGCTGCTAGAGCAGCTAAGCCCGTGCGCCACAGCTACTGAGCCTGCCCTCTAGAGCCCGCACACCACAACTACTGAAGCACGTGCGCCTACAGCCGTGCTCCACAAGAGAAGCCACCTCACCACAGGGAAGAGTAGCCCCCGCTCACCGCAACTAGAGAAAGCCTGCACACAGCAACGAAGACCCAACGCAGGCAAAAATAAAGTAAATAAATTTATTTTTTAAAAAAAGAACTTATCACAATGCAAGGCACTAAATCTTAGATATTATTTTTATTACTGATGCTGCTATTATTATAATCATCTGAAGCATCATATAATAAGGCTGTATAGCATAAAGCTTAAGAGTTAAGGATCCAAACAACAATAAACAGATAGCGTATTAAGCAAAACAAAAAGAGTTAAGTATCCAGTCCTGACTGCCATTTGCTAGACCTGGGGGAAGCCACTTAATCTGTCTTCAGTTTCATCTGTAAAACGGAGATAGTAGTAGTACCTATTACATAATGTCTTCATAAGGATTAAATGAGGTAATTCCTATAAAGTATTTAGAACAGTGTCTGACACATTATAAGTGCTCAGTAAATGTTATCTACTATTATCATTATTTGTGAACTCCTTAAAGAAAGAACCATCATGTTTATTTCTATGGCCCCCACTTGATCCTCATTGCCTGGCACTGTGCTTAGTATATATGTGACAGGCCGTAAAAAAAAAAATTAAGTGTTTATCTATGGAGAGTACAAACCTTGCACTTAGTATTTACTTGATACCTGCCTGTTGTATTGAATTCGGGAAGAAATAAATCATTGGGAGAGTGTTTCAGAAGTATGCTCACATAATTTGAAGTTTGTGTTTATATTTTCCTATTTTGGTGTGAGTTTATGAGTAATTGTAGACTAAAGGATAAATTTGGGAAGGGAGAAGAAGCTTTTTCAGTGCTTGGGGAGACAATCTATATACTTGGGTTTGTGGATTTTAGTTCTCCTGAACTTCCTGGATTTAAAAAAAAAAAGCATTTGGGGAACATTTAAAGTCACTGCACATATATGTATTAATAGTTCTGCCTTTGTCAGGAGACTTGGTATTTTGCTGCTTGCATGGCAGTTTTGAGCAATGTGGTTTAAAATTTTCTATGAAATAATGAACATACAGAATGAATTCATTCTTAGTCTCATTTTACTTTCAGTTGTTATTTCAAGATAGAGGATATTTTTCTCTCAGAAATCTAGGATGTTTTTATATTTGTTAAACTGGTTTAATATTTATAAGCAAGCAGATCTAATTTAAACTTTTTATATATTTGTATTGTTTCACTAAGAAAAAGTAAAATTTGACCATGAACTTGATTTGTCCTTTTGTTATTATATATAGTGCTATTGACATGATCTAGTGATGGCTGCGGAATGTTTATTCTGCCTGTAGCTATCTTAAAATTGGACTATAAAAACCATGGAGAGGGCTTCCCTGGTGGCGCAGTGGTTCAGAGTCCGCCTGCCGATGCAGGGGACACAGGTTTGTGCCCCGGTCCGGAAAGATCCCACATGCCGCGCAACGGCTGGGCCCGTGAGCCATGGCCGCTGAGCCTGCGCGTCCGGAGCCTGTGCTCCACAACCGGAGAGGCCACAACAGTGAGAGGCCCTCGTACCGGGGGGCGGGGGCGGGGGGAAACATGGAGAGAAAAGAGAAAGCCAGACTGAACCAGCTTTGCTTAGTGTCACCTGATGTGAAGCTCTGGTGGTTAATGTCTGTTCAGCTGAGTTTTCCTTATGAGTTTTCGTATCTATGACCTCGCACAACCAGTTTTCCATGATGTAATACCTCTAAAACACGTTTGAACTGCAGCAAGCCTTACCCAAGGATAGTACTCCTTTTTTTATGGATCTAACATTCATAGCTCTTTTGGGCCTTGAGTTCTGAGCCATTTCCCTCTCTTCTCCTTTTTGATTATTGGTAATTTTTTCTAGTCTAAGAGAGCATTGGTATCTTTGCTTTATTTGGGAGTAAGATGCAAAGCAGTTCATTTTATTTTTTTATTATTATCTTTTAATTAATTAATTAATTAATTTATGGCTGCGTTGGGTCTTTGTTGCTGCACGCAGGCTTTCTCTAGTTGTGGCGAGCAGGGGCTACTCTTCACTGTGGTGCACGAGCTTCTCATTGCGGTGGCTTCTCTTGTTGCGGAGCACAGGCTCCAGGTGCGTGGGCTTCATTAGTTGTAGCACATGGGCTCAGTAGCTGTGGCTCGCAGGCTCTAGAGCTCAGGCTTAGTAGTTGTGGCACACGGGTTTAGTTGCTCCGTGACACGTGGGATCTTCCTGGACCAGGGCTCGAACCTGTGTCCCCTGCGTTGGCAGGTGGATTCTCAACCACTGCGCCACCAGGGAAGCCCCACACTTTAATATTTTACTGTAGGTTTATTTCAGGCCTCTTAATTGTTTTTTTTACCGAACTTTGGAGTCAGACATTTTTCTGGAAGGACAAGTACAGGTCAGAAGAACTCTTAAAATATGGATGGTGCTTTTATTGCTCAAAGTTGGCAGTAGAAAGACTTTTAAAGCTAACCAGTAAGATTTTCATTAGTTTACAGATAGATAGTTTTTTATGAATCAAAATGAAATTATTATTGAACCACTGGCCTTTTTCTTCCATACTGATTGTCACAGAACAAAGCATAGGCTTTGGAGCCTAATAGATCCAGATTCCAGTACCTTCTCTAATCTTTGTCAAGTCACTTAAATACTCTGAACCTCATTTTCCTAGATGATAAAATGGGGGTAATTTCATCTCAGGTAGTACCTATAAAACACCTAGCACAGTTTCCAGGTATATTGTAGGTGAGCAATAAGTAGTAATTTTCTTGACAGCTTTGATACAATGGCCACAGACCTCTTACTAGGTCCTGTTATGCAGAATTGAAGAGGTCCAAGTTTGACAGTAACGTCAGTGCTTTGTTTTCAGAATGAGGATAGATAGATGTGTTTTAGACTATAATCACACCTCTCCCTCATTCTTCTGTTTAGGTAATAAACTTTTGAGAAGGCATAACATTTAAACTTTAATGTTTAACTGTGAGCTTTATACATAACTGAGAGTTCAATAAATATTTGACCCACTGGATGTAAATGCCACGAAGGAACATAATAACATTATTATTTTCCTTATGCTTGTTTAGAAAGAGTCAAATCCCAAAGTCTATCCTAGATCTGTGGGCATTATAACATAGAATAGTGACCCATAAATTTTTTTTGGTTAGTATTATTAGTTTTCTATGGCTGCTGTAGCAAATTGCCACAAACCTAATGGCTTAAAACAACATAAAAGTATTATCTTACAGTTCTGTAGGTCAGAAGTCTGATGGGTCTTACTGGGCTAAATTCAAGGAAGGCTATGTTCCTTTCTGGAGGCTCTAGGGGAGACTCTATTTTCTTACTTTCTTCAGCTTCTAGAGTCTGTTTTGCATTCCTTGGCTTGTAGTGCCCTTCCATCTTCAAAGCCAGCCAAGGCCAGTTGAGTCTTTTTCACATTGCATCCCTCTGATACTGACTCTTCTGCTTCCCTCTTCCACCTTTGAATACCTCTTGTGATTACATTGCACCCACTTTGCTAATCCAGGATAATCTCCCTAATTTAAAGCGAGCTGATTAGCAGTCTTAATTCCATCTGCAGTTTAATTTATTCTACTTGCCTACTAACATAACATATTCACGGGTTCTAGGGATTAGGACATGGACATCTTTGGATATCTTCTGTCTTCCATAGTATCCCATTAGGAAAACATTTTTGAGCACATCCCCAGGTGCTACGATCAACCCTTATTAAATATTAGTAAAACTTAATTTCTCTTTTTCATATTAAAAAAAAGTAAAAATTCTAATTTTCTTTCCATTCTTCAGTCTTGCTCATTCCCCAGTTTTGGAGACTGCTGGCTAATAGTAGGGCCTTGAAAGGTCCTGCCTTGGAATAAGTTTTTTTTTTTTTTTTTTTTTTTTTTTTGCGGTACGCGGGCCTCTCACTGTTGTGGCCTCTCCCGTTGCAGAGCACAGGCTCCGGACACGCAGGCTCAGCGGCCATGGCTCACGGGCCCAGCCGCTCCGCGGCATGTGGGATCTTCCCGGACCGGGGCACGAACCCGTGTCCCCTGCATCGGCAGGCGGACTCTCAACCACTGCACCACCAGGGAAGCCCTGGAATAAGAATTTTAACTTTTAATTGAATTCAGTAAATATTTACTGAGCAGTAACTATGAACAAGGCAGTATTTAAGGTATATATAGAGACACAAAAGCTTGTTTCTTACTCATGTTCCAGTCCAATGCATGTTGCGTGGAGGTTGAAGGGGAGCTCTTTTTAACCTTGGACAGGGCCTCAGTTTCCTCTACTGGGTCTTCTGCATCTGCTGGCAGACGAAGGAATAAAGTATGGAGGACAGTGTTGAGGCTTTTAATGGGACAGGCCTGGAAATAATCACTTCTGCCCCTATACCGCTGGCCAGAACTCAGTTTTATGGTCTTAACCAACTAGGAAATGTAGTCTACTTCAGGAGGAAAAAAGGAAGTGAACAAGTAGCCATTCCCTTCCATACGTAACATCCCTGCCCTCAAGAATCCTCTGACTGAGTGGAAGAGGTGGACGTAGCTAAAACATGTAGAAGGCAGGCCTGATAAGTGTTACAATAGAAGTTTAAATGGAGTGATATGAGTGTATAGGGAAGAGAAAGATTAATTTTGATTAGAAAGGTAGACTCATTCTAGCAACAAAATGAAAGTGGAAATGGGAGAATTCAGGACATATTTAGGAGAGGCAGATTATATAACTGAAATGTAGAGAATGCAGGTCGATGTAATAGATAAGGTAAGAGAGGTTGGGGTCAGATCATTCAGACTCTTGAATAACACGCTAAAGAATTTGGACTTTGATCAGGGACTGTGAGCTGCCACAACAATTTTTTGAGTAGCCAATAGCTTCTTAAGTGGAGGGGTTGTGTCTTAATCATTTTTATATCCTTTTTATAACTATATGGAGAGGTAATATAACATTGTGGTTAAGAGCACAGACTTTGGGAAAAAAAAAAAAAAAAGCACAGACTTTGGGAATTCCCTAGCAGTCCAGTGGTTAAAACTCCATGCTTCCATTGCAGGGTGCGGGTTTGCCCTGTTCGGGGAACTAAGATCCCGCGTGACACGTGGTGCGGCCAAAAAAAAAAAGAGAGAGAGCACAGACTTTGGAACCCACTGTTTAGGTTTGACTCCTGGCTCTGCCACTTATTAGCTGTTATGACTTTGGGCAAGTTACTTAATTTCTCTGAGCCTGTTTCTTCATCTATATGATTAGGTTAATAAAAATGTTACTTCGTTGGGTTATCGTGAGAATTAAATGAATACAACGTAGGACATACCTGGTGGCACAGTGGTTAAGAATACACCTGCCAATGCAGGGGACGTGGGTTCGAGCCCTGGTCCGGGAAGATCCCACGTGCCACGGAGCAACTAAGCCTGTGCACCACAACTACTGAGCCTGTGTGCCACAACTACTGAAGTCCGTGCACCTAGAGCCCGTGCTCCATAGCAAGAGAAGCCACCGCAATGAGAAGACAGTGCACAGAAGCAAAGAGTAGCTACTGCTCGCTGCAGCTAGAGAAAGCCCACGTGCAGCAACAAAGACCCAACACAGCCAAAAGTAAATAAATAAATTTATTACAACAGTGAATATAACATAAAGTACTTAGAGCAATGCCTAGATGGTAAGCGCACTTTGAGTTAGTTGTTATCATAATTATTATGATCATTACCAGTGCCTGGCACACAGTGGCACTCAGTAATTTTTTTTTTTTTTTTTTTTTTTTTTTACTCAGTAATTTTTGAGTGGTCAGAGTTGTGTTTTAAATTATCCTGCAAGTGTTTATATACTGTCATATACCAGGCAAGGGAATGCTATTAAGAAGCTTATAGTCTAGTAGGGGAGATATAAGGTATATTATAAAACAGTTAAAGGTAGAAAATGATGATGCTATAGCAGTGTGGTGTTGATGGAGTGCCTTGGTAATTCAGAAGCATGCTCGGTCAAAAATACTTCTACTTAGAGGGAGCCAAAGTCTCTGGTCAAAGTCTAGTTTACCAGTAGTATCAGAGTTGGGAGTTTCCTGTTGTAGTCTTACTAACTTTAGAGTAGTAATCAGCTAGCTATCCTTGGTCTACACTGAGCCTTGCCACTCAACATGTAAGTCCATAGACCAAGCAGCGTTAGCATCACCTGGGAGCTTTTTAGAAATTCAGAATTTCAAGTCCCCCCTGACCTATAGAATCTAAGTCTGCAGTTTACATGATTTCTAGGTGATCTGTTTCCACATTAAAATTTAGGAAGCACTGGTCTAAAAAAAATCAAAAGCAACGGGAATGTGTGTGTAATATGAAATTAAAAATAACAAAGTTGAGTAATCTAATCACTCACTCTCAAGCATATTCATTAAGAAAGTGCTCCCTTCCCGAGCTAAGTAATTTTACCTTGCATGGTTTTGGGTGGTGGTAGTGGAGAATAAGAATCAATCAGAATGTAACATTTTTTAGATCCTGTCTCTTACCAAAAGTGATTTTAAGGCTCAGCCACAGTTCAGATTTTCATTAAAGAAGCAATAAAAATTTCAGTAAAAACTTATTGTTGATATGAAATGCTTTTCTAGGCATAAATCTCTTCCCTGTTAAGGATGAGTTATATTTCCCTTTTAAAGTATATTCTGTTTATAGCAACTGGAATGATTAACTCTGCTCAAGCTCTTCTTCCAATATAAAGCTAATGCCTGTCTCAGCTTGCCAGCTCTGTAACACCATTTTCGACATGGTGGTGGTGGGGAGGAAGTGGGGGTGAGGAG
Source organism: Leucopleurus acutus (assembly GCF_964270905.1). NCBI lineage: Eukaryota > Metazoa > Chordata > Mammalia > Artiodactyla > Delphinidae > Leucopleurus > Leucopleurus acutus. The sequence goes on from NC_139143.1 coordinate 156,176,066, forward strand.
GCCTGGCAGAAAAGTTTCACATAGAGGTAGAATTGTGCGACACCACTGTGATGTGGCGATGAGAGTAGGAAGTGGGGAAGACTGTCACATGAAGCCAGTGCCTGCCTGAATGCGTCATCTGTGACATCTCTGTGGATGATGTGGTCATAGTGACAGTGGGTCTGGGGGGAAGGGAAGCAAGAGTGTATCACACCCAAACCAAATACTTTCAGCTTCTAGGAGATCCATAACTTTAGAATGTAGCCATTGTTTTGCTAGTAGAATCCTATTGCCTAGCTTCTATATAAATATTTGATTAAATAAAGTAAACACCTCTTGGCTTTCCAGCCTTGTACCTGCCTCTAAATGTTCTTTCTTATAAAACAAGTTTACATTGTGAAGCTAATTTGGTGATTACTGCTTTTTCATTCAAGAAATGCTTGTTTAGCATCTTACGTGCAAAGCATTGTATGTTAGGCACCGTATATAGAAATAAATTAGATGAGATCTGTACTCTTAAAAACCTTTCTTATATTCCAGTCTGGAGAAGAAGTCAGAAAGGTTAAGAGAAGAATAGCTAACATTCTCTAGTGCTTATTATGTTCCAGGAGCTCAAGTTGTCTCATTTTATCTTCACAATAACCATATAGGTTAGGTAATATTAACATTGTTATTTTGCATGTGGAAAACTGTGAAATACAGAGAGGTCATCAGTAAGTGTCAGAGCCAGGATTCAAATCCAAGTAGTCTGACTCCACACCCTGGACTACTTCACTTATGCTAATGAGCAATCTTTCAAAGAAGGATGTTAGGAGTACTGGGGGGCAGGAAAAGAGAGAAAGAGTACTGATGTTTACTGAGGGCATCCTGGAGATCATTGTAGAGAAGATGAAATTTTAACTGATCCTAGAAGGATAATTTTCAGTAAGTAAATGAAGTCTTCCAGCTCAGGGAAGAGCTTTAACTTAAGTTTCCAGGTCATAAAAATCATTCATGTGGGGCTTCCCTGGTGGCGCAGTGGTTGAGGGTCCGCCTGCCGATGCAGGGGACATGGGTTCGTGCCCTGGTCTGGGAAGATCCCACATGCCACAGAGTGGCTAGGCCCGTGAGCCATGGCTGCTGAGCCTGCACGTCCAGAGCCTGTGCTCCACAACGGGAGAGGCCACAACAGCGAGAGGCCCGCGTACCGAAAAAAAAAAAAAAAATCATTCATGCCTTTCAACAAGTCTTTACTGAGAGCTTCCTTACTGTGTGCAAGGTACTATACTAGGTGCTAGAAATACAGAGATAAATAAAACTCTGAATCTTCCACAGTAAGGAAAGTTACAAGAGAGTAATGTGGGCAGAAGGCAGGTTATAATGAGTTTAGAAACGAAGGAAGGTTAAAGATATGTAGATAGCGTATGTAACCTTAAAGTTTGGTTACAAGTGCAAAGAGTGTATTAGGATCATATTTTAGGGAGAGGGACAAGGGAAGCATTTTTTAAGATGGGTAAATTTAAATATATATTTGTAGGATAGAACCAGAGGAAAGGGAGAGATGAGTGAAGAATAAGGCTCATGGGAAAGTGTGAACTTCCAAAGATAAGCTGGAGCAAATCATGGAAAGTTTCAAGTGCTGTGGTAAGGAATTTTGACATTATTCTATAGGCAGAAGGGAACCATTGAAAGTTTATAAAGAAGGAAATGACATATTTTGTGTTTTGAAAAGGTAACTCTAATAGCCATGTAAGGGATGGCATAATTTAGAATCATTAATAATAACAAAATAAAAAACAATTAACCTTTATTTGATCATAGGCTAGACATTGCTAAACATTGTCCCTGAAATATCCATTTAACCCTCCTAACAGTCCTTTAAGGTAGTGTTATTTTCAGGTCCATTTTTTTTCAGATAAGGAAATGGAGATTTATAAAGGTTAAGTAACTTGTTTTAAGTTCCCCTAGGTGGATATGGATAGATTTCTATGCTCTAGTGCAAAGGTGAGCAAACTCTTTCTGTAAAGGACTAGATAGTAAATGTTTTACTCTTTGCAAGCCATACAGTCTCTGTCACAACTATTCAACTCTGCTGTTGTAGCACAAAAGCAGCCATAGAAAATACCATGTCTGTTCCAATAAAACTTTATGAAAACGAGTAGTAGGCCATAGTTATTAACCACTGTTAGTGCCCATTATAGTTTAGAAAGATGTAGTGAAGGAAGAAACGTAGTTTATTGTATTTTACTTTACCTCTTTTTGCTATGGAGGGTTAATGAGAATAGAATTATCCTTAGGTAGGAATACCATTTAATCTCAGAGAAGCATCCTTTCTGTAAGAGGTTCACTAGAAACTGCTATTTTCTAAAAAATTTTATTTATTTTTGGCTGCGTTGGGTCTTCGTTGCTGCACGCGGGCTTTCTCTGGTTGTGGTGAGCAGGGGCTACTCTTTGTTGCAGTGCACAGGCTTCTCATTGTGGTGGCTTCTCTTCTTGTGGAGCATGGGTTCTAGGCGCGTGGGCTTCAGTGGTTGCAGCACGCGGGCTCAGTAGTTGTGGCATGCGGGCCCTAGAGTGCGCAGGGTTTAGTAGCTGCGGTGTGTGGGCTCAGTATTTGCAGCACATGGGCTCTAGAGCGCAGGCTCAGTAGTAGTGGTGCATGGGCTTAGTTGCTTCGCAGCATGTGGGATCTTCCTGGACCAGGGATTGAACCTGTCACCCCTGCATTGGCAGGCAGATTCTTAACCACTACACCACCAAGGAAGTCCCTAGAAACAGCTATTTATGCATACAATTTAACCACATTCTGCAAAACACCTACTTAACCTTTTATTACAATTGCTTTCCAACAGAATTACCCCTAGAATGAAAATTCTGTGAGAGAAGGGACTTTGTTTTATTCACTGTCCTGTCCCTAATGCCTTACAAATAGTGGCCGTTCAATAAATAGTTGTTGAATAAATGAATGGAATACTGACTGTCATTAATTCCAGTGATTGGGGAGTTGTACAAACACTTAGAGAACAGTGACCTATTTTTAAGATACCTCTACAGTAAAGAAGATGTGGTATACATACACAATGGAATATTACTCAGCGGTAAAAAAGAATGAAATAAAGCCATTTGCAGCAACATGGATGGACCTAGAGATTATCATACTAAATGAAGACAGAGAAATACAAATGTCATATGATATCGCTTATATGTGGAATGTGAAAAAAAATGATACAAATGAACTTATATACAAAAATAGAAATAGACCCACAGACATAGAAAATAATCTTATGATTACCAAAAGAGAAGGGTGTGGGGGAAGGAGTTTGGGATTAATATATACACACTACTAAATATAAAATATAAAACCAAGAAGGACCTACTATATGGTACAGGGAACTATACTCAGTATTTTGTAATAAACTCTAAGGGAAATGAATCTGAAAAAGTATATGTATATGTATGAATCACTTTACTGTACATCTGAAAGTAATACAACATTGTAAATCAGCTGTACTTCAATAAAAAAATTATTACCAAAAAAGTAAAATAAAATAAAATGTCTTTATTAAGAATAAAGAAGATGCCTCTACAATTGCATCTCCCCTAGATTGATTGTTTTCTCATTTATCTTGCCTGGATTTCCTTTGCTCTAGTACAGCTTCCTATCTTTTACCCAACTAGTTTGTGATGTTAACTGCAACTCTCAGATGCTCTATCTGCATAGCTTATAGACACTATACTGTGCTGGCCAGAAACATTCAGGAGTCCAGATTCAGTCTTCCAGCACTCTGTGTTACTTATGTTCATTATTCTTTAGACTTTTACCTGTCCCACATTCCTCCCCTCATTCTCTTCTGTATTAGATAGTTAGTTTCATAGTAAAGAAACTGACAGATGAATAAAGTTAAATGTCCCACTTTTACAAAGCAGGGGATGGAGGTAGGGACAAAGGATGGGGAATGGAGGGGAGAGTAGGCATACGTAGAAACCAGCTTCTGCCCAGCCACCTGTGACCAAATTGGATTCTTACCTGGTCCACTTCTAAGTTATAATTATGAAAATGGCTTACATTTTTTGAACTCTTACTATGTACCAGTCACTGTGCTATGAACTTACATTCATTATTTCATTCAGTCTTTCCAACAACCTTACGTTGTGGACACTATTATCCTATTTTACAGAGAGGGAAACTAATGCTTACCTAGTAAAGAGTGGAGGTGGGATTTGAACCCACACCATCTAATTTCAAAGCTCTTTTAACTACTCTGTTATTTCGCTCCCTATTTATTCCCAAGCCAGAAGTAAGTTTCAGCTAGTCATTGGAACGTGCATCCTATTTTCCGTACAACCTAGATATTTCCTTGGGTTCTTTCCTTTCTCAAGTCCCCACCGTGTCTCTGGATGCACTTAGAGAAAACCAGTGGTCCAGAAACCACCTCTTGGAGAAACTCTGAAATTTCCACATTAGTAATTTTGGTTGAAGCAGCATGTCTTTAAAACTCTGCTGTGATGTTACAGCGACCAGGCATTCTCCCTCACTTTCTTTTCACTCAACAATTATTTACTGAGTGAGCAAACTATTTGCTAGGCACTGTTAGGTGCTTGAGCACAGGGAAGAATATGACCTGGACTCTGCCTTCCTGGAACTTTATGGTCCTTTCCGGCACAGTAACTGCTGTGCCTTCACTCTTACTTTAGTCAGTCTCTTCCCTTTCCTTTGCCCTTCTAAACTAGAACTTACTGGGGACCTGTGGATATTGTTAATGAGACTTCCTTCTTGACAACCCAAGCCCCAAGTGTCACTGACTTTATGTCATTTATTTTCTTCTACTTTATAATCATCAGTCATAATAATTGATTTATGATTTTTATTTAAAAATTATTTTTATATATAAATGTAGCCTGTTGGTTGAAAAAACTTCAAATATGACATAAGTATGTGCACTAAAAAATAAAAATCACCCTTTTCTCCCTCAGTACCATTTATTATTAATGCTTCTAGACATTTTCTATTAATATACAAAATTTTTTTTTACACAAATGGGATTTTAAAGCTCGATGTTTTCATTTAATGGTATATTTTGGGTATGTTCTCATGTCAGTGCATAAAGTTTAATTCATTCTTTTTAATGCTATATAGTATTCCAATCTATGAATAAAGCCATAAATTTTAAAAATATTTATTTATTTTTGGCTGTGTTGGGTCTTCGTTGCTGCGCATGGGCTTTCTCTAGTTGGGGCAAGCAGGGGCTACTCTTTGTTGCAGTGCGCGGGCTTCTCATCGCTGTGGCTTCTCTTGCCGTGGAGCACAGGCTCTAGGCGTGTGGGCTTTAGTAGTTGTGGTGCGTGGGCTCAGAAGTTGTGGCCTGCAGGCTCTAGAGCACAGTCTCAGTAGTTGTGGAAACACGGGCTTAGCTGCTCCGCGGCATGTGAGATCTTCCTGGACCAGGGCTCAAACCCATGTCCCCTTCATTGGCAGGGGCATTCTTAAACACTGCGCCACCAGAGAAGCCCTATACCATAAATATTTAACAAGTTTTTATTGGTGGGTATTTAGATTCACATACACCGGTGAAGTAGATGTCCTTTTATGTGAATTTTTGCTCACCCAAATTGAGTATACTTGTAAGATAAATTCCTAGAGGTGGAATTGTTGGAGCAATTAAAATTTTTGCTAGATGTGATCAATTAATTACCCTTTGAAAAAGTTGGGCCAAGAGCTCAACAGTGTTTCATATCCCAGTTTCCTTACCTTCTGGACAACACTGAGCATTATCATTCTTTTTTTTTTTTTCGGCTGTGCCGCGCGGCTTACGGGATCCTAATTCCCTGACCAGGGACTCAGCCTAACCACTGGACCACCAGGGAATTCGCCAAGCATTATCATTCTTAATCTTTGTTCATTGATAGATTTAAAAGGTAGTATCTCCTGTTTTAGTGTACATCTCTCTAATTATGAGGGAATTAGAGTACATTTTGATATTATTAGCCCTTTATTATTTTTGTGTGAGTTACACATGTACCTTTTGCTTATTTTTCTACTGGGTTCTTTTTAAAATTACATATTTAGAAGAGTTCTTTTTATGTCAAGGAAGTTAGCCCTTTGTCACCCAGCCAATGCGGGTGCTCCCAACCCGTTTGTTGTTTGTAAATTACAGACCATCAGATTGGGTAGTTCAGCCTACTTACTTTCTAGGTGAGGAGGCTGAGCCCTATAGGGTTAGTGACCTTTCTGTGTGTGTGAGCACGTAGTCAGATAATGGCAGAGCTAAACCAGCACCAGGTTTCTTTGCTTCCAGTTTGGTGCTTGTTCCATTATACCATGCTGTTTTTAAAGGCTTACTCCCCTCCCTCTTCTACCATTGCTTTTTTTTTTTTGCTGTATGTGGGCCTCTCACTGTTGTGGCCTCTCCCGTTGCGGAGCACAGGCTCCGGACGCGCAGGATCAGTGGCCATGGCTCACGGGCCTAGCCGCTCTGCAGCATGTGGGATCTTCCCTGACCGGGGCACGAATCCGTGTCCCCTGCATCGGCAGGCGGACTCTCAACCACTGTGCCACCAGGGAAGTCCCTACCATTGCTTTTTACCACTAGGTCTTGCCGCAACCAGATGTTTCATGATAAACTTATAAAGTTACAGGAGTGCTATCAAGGTTTGTCATACAGCAGGGGTCCCCAAGCCACGGGCCGAGGACCAGCACCAGTCTGCGGCATGTTAGGAACCGCACAGCAGGAGGTGAATGGCAGGCGAGCAATCCAAGCTTCATCTGCCGCAGCCCAATGCTCCCCATTGCTCGCATTACCACCCGAACCATTCCTCCCCCACCCCACCCCACCCCACCCCCTTCCCAGGAAAATTGTCTTCCACGAAACCCATTCCTGGTGGCGAAAAGGTTGGGGACCGCTGTTATACAGGAACCCAGTAGACTTCACAGGTATTGGATTGTCTCGCATGTGCAACTACACTAGTTATGTTCATGTCCTTTTCATTTGTTTAAAAAAACATCTGTTTCGTTTTGTAGGTTCATGGGTGTGTGTGTACATCAAGGACAATTGCATGCACTCACAGAGGTAAGACTTCAATGAGCGTGTTGAAGTGACTTCTTTGCCTTAGTTTCAGCATGTATGGTTCCACTGTAATTGTTACTCGCATATGTACGCAAAATATGTGTGCATTTATGGTTATGCAAAAATGGCATGTTAACAATGTTTTCTTCTGTAGCCTGGGGACAATGGCCATATCTATTAATACTCTTGGATTCCCTAATAACACGTGGTGAGTTCTCGGGGAATGAGTGCTCAAATATTATATTGGTTCTTGCTGCCCAGATGACCCCCTCCTAAACTAAAGGATGGCATCACTTGGCTGCAAACTCTATCATGGCAACAAATTCCCAGACTACCCAGAAATTTGTGGTGTCCTGATCTAAAATTCCACTGCTGCTGCTCTAGTTTCCTGATTGAAGGAAACTACTCCTTGGAGAATTTACATCTTTATTCTCATTTCATTTTCAGCCTCTTACAGGCAGGTAAATATGTGGTAGTCATTACTCAGCCTCTGAGGACCAGAGAATCCTCTCTGGAACAAAGGCTTCCCAAATTCAGGTACTGGGTTACCAACTTCAGAATTTGCTTGGGTGCTTCTTAGAAGCACAGATTCCTGGAATACTCTAGGTTTAGTAGGTCTTCAGAGGGCCCATATGTATTCTTGAAAGCTCTTCAGATTATTCTAATGAGCATCTAGGTTTGAGAATCTATGTTCTAGAATGTTTTCACATTTCTCCTTGAGAAGTACCAAAACACAAAGTGAAGAAATTTAGGAAGGAAAATTGTTTAACAGAATTTGCAAGAGCATTGGTTTCCTGCTGGCTTGGTACCTGGTATTAATCGTTAATATCTTATCAAGGAGGGTCCCGTGTGCCTTACCCTATGTCTTTTTTCTCAATTACTGAGGATACCGGAATGTGAAGTGTGTGTAGCTATGTCCTGCCTCTTGTATGGAAGACCAAAGAAAGTGGGTTAGTGAGGTAGTGAAGAGCATGGGCTCTGTAGTATTGATTGCCTAGGTTTGAATCTCCCTGTGCTGCAGTGTTTTCACTTGTAAAACAGGAATAATGATAGTAGTACCTATCCCAGGGAATCTAGATAGGGAAGAGGACTATAGCTGGGCTCTAAAGTATTTGAATTTTAAAAGTCTGGGGTAAAAGGCAGATCGAAGAGTAGCTAGGGAGATAGGAAGAAAACCCAGGAGTGTGTTGGCCTGGAATGGAAAGGAAGGGGTTTCAAGGAGGAAGGAGTAATTATGTAATTGTGGCAAATAACTGTTGGTTAGATCATGACCTCACAGTGATATTGTGAGGATGAAATATAAAACGCTTATTTAACACAGTACCTGGCATGTAGTGATTGCTTAATACATTTTAACTATTACAGCTTTTATTAACAGTGACTAGTCCCTCCTGAACTCCTTGAATTGTCAATATTTTTCATTTGGTACTTAGTTCTGTACTACTGTTAATGTCATTAGATTTTTAAAAAATTTTACAAAGTATAACATAACAGAAAAGCACACATGAAAAGTGTGCATCTCACTAGGTTTTCACAAATGAACACACCCATAACCAGCATCCTGGATCAAGAAACATTTTCTGTGTATTTCTTTTCTCAGAAGTAAGTCTATAAATTCCTCAAAGACAAAACTCTGTCCTCTCAAGCCTTCTATCCACCAAAGCTCTGGCACTAATAAACTAATAAACACTTGTAAAAGTATTTGTTGCACTCTCTGTTTATATCACTGTTTACTGAAACGTGAGTTCATTGGAAGGGCTTGTGTGTTGGTTTTACTGACAAAGAAGAACCTGCTTTGAAATCTATGATCATGTCTCAAGTTTAAAAGTGGGTGTAGTAGAAATGGCAGAAATGTATGATCATAATGCAACATTCTTTTAGCCATGTTGCACTTAAATAATATTTTCTGTTGCTTATTAGCTTGTTTATAGCCATATACAACATACAGTAAGTGCTTTGTGAGTATATTTCCAGTATCATTAATGAGATATTGATATAGTTTATGATATTAACAATCTTTATTATGATGTTAATAGGCTGAAGGCCGTGAGGCCCAAATATCCAAATGTTCTTGCTTGTTTTCAGAAGGGGATCAGCAAAGGCCATCATGCCATAGATTTCTGGAGACTCCTAGGTTTAATTGCCTTATAATTTGACTTGACAGCACAGCTATTGGTTTCACTAAGGATCATAAAAATAAATTACTAATAACATCAAGCATACTGCTTGGAACTTGGATGATATTTAGTAAATATTTCTTGGTTGGCAGAATGCCTGCCCTCCACAGTAATGTGAGCACCATTCCTTATTTCTCTTAAAATAGTTTACCAATGATTACAGGAGACAAGCATAGCTCTTATTAATGCCTATAAAGTATTGATATTATTAAGAAGAATATTTCTCATATACAATGGTGATATAGACTTTTCTGGGCTTCAGCCATTTCCACAAGTCTTCATTGTAATTGTAGACATTAATTGAACTTGGAACAGTAAGACATTTAGGTGTGTTTTCTTTAAACTACCTATAGTAAGGATAGACTTCTAAGTTTTTAAGCAAATGAGTATTTGTTAAAGAGAAAGAAGTTGATAGAAGATCAGGTAGGGCTTCCCTGGTGGCGCAGTGGTTGAGAGTCCGCCTGCCGATGCAGGGGACACGGGTTCATGCCCTGGTCCGGGAAGATCCCACATGCCGCAGAGCGGCTGGGCCCGTGGGCCATGGCTGCTGAGCCTGCGTGTCCGGAGCCTGTGCTCCGCAACGGGAGAGGCCACAACAGTGATCAGGTAGAGGGACTTCCCTGGTGACGCAGTGGTTAAGAATCTGCCAGCCAACGCAGGGGACACGGGTTTGATCCCTGGTCTGGGCAGATACCACATGCCGCGGAGCAACTAAGCCCGTGTGTCACAACTACTGAGCCCGCGTGCCACAACTGAACCCCTGACACCTAGAGCCCATCTTCGCAACGAGAAGCCACCACAATGAGAAGCCCGTGTGCTGCAACAAAGAGTAGTCCCCGCTCACCACAACTAGAGAAACCATGTGCAGCAATGAGGACCCAAAGCAGCCAAAAATAAATAAATAAATAAATAAATGTTCCTTTAAAGAAAAAAAAAAGATTAGGTGTAGAACCTTTTGAGTTTAATAAGTTGAATTAAGAATCTAAAAGTGTGTCTTTGACTCAGAAGACCTAACCTTATCTTTCATTTGGTCACAAATATCAAGGAAGTGGAAATCTTTGGTTTTTAAAGACAGAAAATATAACCGTATGGTCAGTTAGCTATTGCTGTATAATATCCAGCCACAAAACCATGCAGCAGTAAACATTTATTTCTGATACCTCTGCAGGTTCAGCTAAGCTGAGCTGGGCCCAGTTGGGCAGTTCTGCTGCTCTCACTTTTGCTCACTCATGCATCTGCAGGTCAGCTGGTGGTCTGCTCTAGGCTGGGCTTTGTGGGGCACTTTGCTCCAGCTGTTTCTCATTCTCTTCTGGGACCAGTGGGCTAACCTGGACATGTCCTTTTTAAGATGAAACCAGAATAGCAAGAGTATGCTAGCCCATTTGCACAAGTGCTTTTCATGATTCTGCTTATGTTCAAGTTTGCTTGGCCAACATCCTGTTGGACAAAGCAAGTCACATGCCCGAGTCCGCACTGGGAGCATACTGCAAAGTTACATGTCAAAGGACAGTGATTCAGTAAGGGGTGAAGAATTGGAACCTTTGTTTGCAATTTCCCATACCCTATAAATATCCCAGTCAGCACATCATAATTATTTGTCTTTTCTACCCTACTTGAGGGTAAAGACTTGCTCTCATTTTAAAAATTATAACTACCAGTTACTAAACTCCCACTATGGGCTAAGTGCTATGCTTGGTATTTTATATATTACATATAATTCTCACAATTCTACAGTCCTATTTCCTCTGTTTTATAGATGAAAAAACTAAGGCTGAGAGAAATTAAATGATTTCCCCAAAGTAGGATTTAGATCCAGGTTCATCTGACTTCAAAGCCTGTACTGTTTCCATTACAACATGATGTCCTTAATTCACGTCTGTATTCTTCATAGTGCTGAGCACAGGTTCTTGTATGTGTAGCATGTGTAGTATTTGTAGAATTCGATTCTGACTAACTTTGTATATTTTGGGTTATTTGGGAAAGCTGTTTTCTGGTTACTGGATATATTAGAATGTATTTGGGTACAAGTAACAGAAAATAGTTAAATGGCCTTAAGCAACAAAAGGACATGTAAACTGGAATTCCAGCAGTTTATTAGGTTAGGGGTTGGTTTAATTCAACAGCTAAATAGATGTTATCCAGAGACACCCCCCTCCACCACCTCTTTCCATCTCTTTGTTCTGTGCTTACATTGTCAGCTTCACCCTAAGGTTGGCTGTCATTCATAAAAAGTGGCTGCCACCAACTTACATGCTATATGTTTTCTCTTCTATATTCAAGATGGGGGGGGCTGTCAAAGAAAGAGAGGAGAGAGAGATGCTTCCAGACAGATTATATGACATCTCATAATGTTTTTTTGTGCTTTTTGTTTTGTTTTTATTCTTGTTTTTTAGTTTGTTAAGAAAAGCACAAAGAGGGAAATATCCTCATAATCAAACAGTTTGGGGAGCCTCTTTGTGCAGAACCTCTTAGTGCCTAGAAGATTGGGAATTTGGGGGATGAATAGGGTATAAGATTATGGGGCAGGGGCCTCAAGTGACAATACTCTGGTCCAGGGAGTCAGCAAAAGAATTGCTTGGCGGGTAGGATGTTTGGGGGTCTTTCTTGCCATTTCTGCCATGGAGAAACTATTCTTTTTTCCACTGTAGCAATGAGAACCACTTAGCTATAAACAGAGCAATTGCTTGGCCTCTTTACAGCGAAGTTACCTCAGCCAGGTAGATACTTGGTACTGAAAGAAATGCTCTTCCCTCATGAAGGAATGGTCAGCCCTGCAGGTGGCTGAAGAGAATTTTTTAATTCACATAGCCCTCATCCTCTTCTCACTCACCATTTCCACCCCAACTCTACACCTTCTTTCTTAAAGAAGAGTTACTTTGGAAACTCCTTGTTTCTGTGGGTTGATATGTGTTGTTTCTGAGTCGGTTTCTGTCAGACTTGTAAGAAGCCTTATATAATCAGACAGCTTACAATGAAAGGAAACTCTGTGGGTTCAGTGACCAAACTCATGCATTATTTATAAAAATGAGCAGCCAGACCCCGATTCCAGTTTCTTGGTGTGCAGTGATATTGCCATTAGTTTTGCCTGCTGCTTTTCTTGCTTTTGTGTGACCCAGTACAGAGTATTCTCCTGGCCTTATTTACCTTGAGCCAAATGCAAAGTTGTCTGGTGCCTGCCTTGGGTTAACTTTGGCAGCATACCCATACCCTATCTTTCAAGCATGTGGCTGCTTTTCCTGTCCCTAATATATCTTTGCTTCAATTTGATATGCTACTACATGAGTAATCTTCATTAGGCATACTTTGATAATGTGATGCTTCTGTTTAAAAACTTCTGTTTAGCATTCTAGACTCTCTCTAATCGGATTTCAGAATTCAAATTGCTCCCTTTAGTTGGCTGGGTCTTTTTGCTGTCTTCTACACATGCTGGCCTTAGATATGCCTTCCAGGACCCTTGTCTCTCTTCTCCCTTCCACTTTCCAAGTTATGTCAAATCCCTCTAGTGGAACTCAGTCTCTTAAATAGGGTCTGTATAAGGCCCCGTGTGGCTGGGCCCATAGTATATATAAGAAAGCTGAATTAACTCCAGTGGAAAGAGCCAAAAGTCAAAAATAGTGTGAAATGTTACATCTCAAGTCCTTTCACAATTAGAAGTTTATTTCATTTATACTTGTAAAAATAGCTAAAGCATTCCTATTAATACATGTTGGCATCTTCTTTACTTTTGAAAAAAGTAGCTTTTGTTTAACTTCTTGGTTTGGTCATTTAGTAATAAAGAAATCTCTAAATAAATTGTGGTACATATTTTCTGCCCTTATTTTTAGTAACTCCCTAAGACATTTGAGAAATAAGAATTTGCGGTTGGCAGTTTAACCCACAAATAATAGAAGAGTTCATTTAGTTTACTTTGTTCTTAAAGAAGTTTTTCCCTGACTTGCTAGCTTGCCTCCAGCTCATTTAGTCATTCAAAAAAAAAAAAAAATTACTGGCTCTCACTATGTGTCCAGCACTATTCCAGGTACTGGGAATATAATAATGAACAAATAATGATCTCTACCCTCATGGAAATTACATTGTAATGAGCAGGGGGTGGGCAGAGGAGTTAGATTAAACAGGAAAACAAATTGTAATATATATGGTGTTTTGTGCTGTGGGGTTTGCAATTTTGAATATGTGATTAGGGGAAGTATCACAGAAGAGACAAAAATTAAGGAGGTAATGGAGCTAGCTATGTGAATATCTGGGGAAGGAGTGTTCTAGGCAGTGGGAACAGTAAGTGCGAAGACATAGAGGCAGAAATGCCTGGTGCTGAATGTGGTCGAAGAACTCCAAAGACGGTGATGTGGCCGCAGCAGAGAGAGTAAAAAAGAATAGTAGTAGATGAAGGTAAGAGAGGAAACATGGGCCAGAGCATGTAGTGTCTTACAGACCATTGTAAGAGTTTCAGCTTTTACTCAGGGTGAATTGAGAAGTCTTTGGAGGTTTTTGAGTAGAGTTGTGACATGATGTGACTTACCTTTTAACAGAATCTCCCTGGCTACTGTGTGGTGAATAGACTGAAAAGGAGGCAAGGTTGAAAGCAGGAAGACTAGTTAAGAGAGACTATTGCAACAGAGTCCATGCAATAAATAGAGACTATGCCAAAAAAAGTGAGAAATGATGGTAACTTGGACCAGAGTGGTGGCAGTGGATCTTGTGATTCTGGATCTATTTTGAAAGCAGAGAAAACAGGCTTTCCTGATGCATTCGGTGAGAGGTTTGAGAAGATGAAATAACTCAAGGATAGCCAAGGTTTTTGACCTGAGCATCTGGATAGAGTTGCTGTTAATGGAGATGGGGAAGACTACAGGAGATACAAGATGGGAAATGATCAAGAGGTCAGTTTTGAACAGGTTGAGTTTGAACCTGTTCAAGTTCAAGTTATCTCTAAGTGGAGATAACTTCATAGAGCATTGGGATTCCAGGGAGTACTCTGAATGATACCTTCCTTGTGCACATTCCTGTTTCTGTTTATCAGCTTTTTCACTAGAAAATATTTTATTGATTTAGAAGGAGGCGTTTTTCAACTGCTGTATTACTTCCCGAGTAATAATAATGAAAATCATTAAGTCATTTTTCTTATTTCAGTGTGCCAGGTCCTGCTAAGCCTCTCCCTTGGCGGTGGGGGTGGGGATAAATTAGCGTACAATCCCATGGAATATATACTATTTTCCCCATTTTACAGGTGAGAAATCTGAGGCTCAGAGAGAAATTAATTTATCTGAGGTCTCTTAGCTAAGTAGTGGAGCTAGGATTGAGTCAAGTTCCACCTGACTGTAATCCAGTTTACTCGACTTTAAGCTCCTTGATCCTGGCTATTTTGTTCACTGCTGAATCTTCAATGGAGAGAGGGTGGTCTCCCAATATACCTCTCACACATTCCTACTATTCAAGGGCATTTCAGCATTCCTACACCTGATACCTAATTACTGTCTGTACCTTCTGTGTTTACTTGCTCTTTATGTTGGTCTTTTCTTGTTATCATGGTCACCATTGCTTGCTTATATAGTAAATTCTTAGATCAGTGATTTCCAAAGTGAATCATAAGCTTTTCTTTCCTCAACGTGCTCATTTTAGCTCATTTCACCTTCTCATAGTAATTGCTTGTGTCTGTTTCCTACTCAACAAATAATTATTAAGCAGACACTTTGTGTCAACGGCCAGTTTAGGTGAACTTCAAAAAGGAGAAGTTGTTCTGTGAAGGGGCAGAAAAGTTGTTTAAAGCCTTCTGTAGTACTTGGCACAAGTAGCTACTTCATACATGTTTATTAAATGAATTACTAACTTGTAAAAGTATTAGTTGAGTGCTTAGCTTTTCTACAAATGATAGCTCTCTTTTCCTTCATCCCTGATCGCTCCCATTTTCTACATCTTCTCAGTCACCATGACCTGACCATTTTACCTCTTACTACCCTGAATGCATTTACCTTAGGCCAGTTCCTTCTGCCATTGCCGTCTCTTTCACCACAACCTTCTAAACTAGGTTCCCTGTCAGTTTTATTCCTCACCTTAAATCCATACTGTCCATATTGCGAGCCAGAGTGGTCCTTTTAAAATACAGATCTCTTTTTTAACCATCTTAGCAATTTTTAAGTGTACAATTCAATAGGTAGTATTAAATATGTTTTTATTGTTGTGCAACAGATTTCTGGATCTTCTTCATCTTGCAAAATTGAAACTCTATACTATTAAACAACTCCCCATTTCCCCCTTCCTCCAGTCCCTGGTAACCACTATTCTATTTTCTGTTTCTATGATTCTGACAATTCTAGGTACCTCAGAAAAGTGGAATCACACAGTATTTGTCTTTTTGTGACTGGCTTATTTTTCTTAGCTTAGTGTCCTAAACGTTCATCCATACTGTAACATGTGACAGGATTTCCATTCTTTTTAAGCCTGAATAATATTCCATTGTAAGTATATACATACTATATTTTACTTATCTATTCATCTGTCAATGGACATTTGGGTTGCTTTTACCTCTTGACTATTGTGAATGATACTGCTTTGAACATAGGTGTGCATATGTCTCTCTGAGACCCTGTTTTCAGTTTTTTTGCAAATATACCCAGAAGTGGAATTGCTGAATGATATAATAGTTCTATTTTTAATTTTTTGAGGAACCACCATACTGTTTTCCATAGCTATTATACCATTTTACAGTCCCACCAATAGTGCACAAGGGTTCTAATTTCTCCACATCCTTGTCAATACTTGCTATTTCCTGGGTTTTCTTTTTTTTAATAGTTGCATTCTAATGGGTGTGAGGTGATATCTCACTGTGGTTTTCATTTGCATTTCTCCATCTCTAATTTGTTGCAGAAACTATCCTTTCCCTTTGATACATGAGGGTGTATTTCTGGGCTTCTATTCTATTCCATTAGTCTATATGTCTGTCTTTTTGCCAACACCACAGTGTTTAATACAAATCTAATTTTGTTTTTCCCTGCATAAACCCTTCTATGGCTCCTCATTACCCTCAGGTTAAAGTCAAAACATCTAATCCTGGTACTCATTATCTCTGTGGCCTCACTGCTCATTCTTATCTGACCTGTTGGTTCTTGTCTCAGTTGTGCACTACAGCTGTACTGAACCTCTTTCTCTTTCAGTTCCACAAATGGGATGTGACCCTTTCCACCTTCAGGTCTCTGCACCAGCTCTTCCCTCTGCCTAGGACACAATCCTTCCATCTCCCAATGGTATGGCCAACTCCTATTTAACCTTCAGGACTCAGCTTAGATATTACTATCTCTGGGAGCCTTTTCTAGTCTCCCAAGATTAGTTAGGTACCCCTCCTACACGCTCCCATGATACAATAGTATTTATCATTGACTTTAATTCACTGTTTGCTTGTGTATGTAGTTTATAAATTCCTTGAAGGCAAGGACTGTTTTGTTTGCATTGACATCCACTGGGTCCTGTATAGTGCCTGACAATGATAGCTGCTTATATATATTTTTTAATACCATCTTTTAAAATTTTTAATTAATTAATTAAGTAATTTATTTGGGTTGTGCCAGGTTTAGTTGTGGCACGTGGGATCTTTGTTGCGGCATGCAGGATCTCTAGTTGTGGCATGTAGGATCTAGTTCCCTGACCAGGGATTGAACCTGGGCCCCCTGCATTGGGAGCACAGAGTCTTAACCACTGGGCCACCAGGGAAGTCCCTTATCATATTTGTTGATTGAATGAATAAATGAATAATCAGTGGCATTTTCTGGCTCAAAAGCATTCAGTGATTTCCTCGCTGATTACAGTATAGTTTTGTAACCTTAGGTGCTTACCAGAATTGCTTAGGAGCTTTTTAGAAAGTGCAGATGCCAGGACCTCACACAAGGCCTATTGAGTTAAAGTCTTGGGTGAGGCCCAGGCATCTGTTTTTAAAAATAAATTAATAAAGTGCCATAAGTTATTTTGATGCACAGCCAGTGTTAAAACATGGAACTCAGGATTAACTCTTAGCCTGATATTCGGTCCTCTGTGCTCTAGCATCATCCTGCCTTTTTTTCTTCTAGTTCTCCTCCTCTTTAACAAGTACTCTATAACTCAGGCAAACTGGGTTTAATGTGTTTACTAAACACTGTGTGTTTTCCTGCCTCTTTATTCATATTATTTCTTCAGCCCAGAATACACTCTTTGCTTTTATCCTATAGAAATCTTCCCTCCCTTCAAGACTTGGCTCAAAGTCCACTTATTCCTCCATAAAACCTTTCCTGATTCTTTCTCTGCCACTGCTAAACCTCCCTACCTCTCCCTTATGTAGTCAAAATGTTTCCCTCCATTGACCTTCTCTTACACTTTTTTTGGCACCTCTTTTTAAACATTTTGCCATATATTAAAGTTATTTTTGCTTTAGTTTCCCTGCACAAGTGTAAGCTCCTAGAATAGAGGAGAAACCCAGGCTTCAGGGTCAAAAGACTTGGGTACAAATCCAGGTTCCACCATTACTAGTTGAATAACCATAGACAAGTTATTTAAATCTCTGGGCTTGATTTCCTCATTCATAAGAAAAGGATGACAGGGCTTCCCTGGTGGCGCAGTGGTTAAGAATCTGCCCGCCAATGCAGGGGAAACGGGTTCGAGCCGTGCTCCAGGAACATCCCACCTGCCGCGGAGCAACTAAGCCCGTGCACCACAACTACTGAAGCCTGCGCACTCTAGAGTCTCTGCTCGGCAACAAGAGAAGCCTGCGCACTGCAACGAAGAGTAGCCCCTGCTCGCTGCAACTAGAGAAAGCCTGCGTGCAGCAACAAAGACCCAACACAGCCAAAAAATAATAATAAATAAATAAAAATAAATAAATTTATTAAAAGAAAATAAAGAAAAGGATGACAGAATGTTTCAAGATCTTGCAAAGTTCAAATGAGGTAACTGTGAAAGTGCTATGTAAAACCAGTTGCTGGCTATTATATAATGGCAGGGATAGTATCTTACTTATCTGTATGCTCCTAATCTCCCAGCAGTACCTTGTGTTTAGGACACTCATTTATAGACATTGGCTGAAGGATTGAATAGGGAGAAAGGAAGCAAACAACAAACATTTTATGTCATCTAAAAAGTGAAGTTCAGGTAAATTTTCCAATGCATTTTAGTACCTGTATGAATGGCTGGAACTCTTGCCTCATGAATGGAGTAATTTCTAAATGGCCTCTTATGTTGTTCAATTGTAAGGCCTCTTGCATAGTCATCCTTTTCCTCTGTAACTAATTTGCTCAACAATTTCTTTTCTACCCAGATTAGCTAGTCAATCAAACATACGTTTCTGGTACACCCAGAAGGAACAGAACCGAGCACTAACTTACAAATAAAACAACAGACATGGTACTTACCTGATAAGTCTTTAAGTCAACTAAGGTGTTTGGATAAGAAAATATTTCATTTTTTTAACCAATAATTTATTGTACTTGGCAGTATCAGGGACACTTTTTAAAAAAAATAACATTTTTCTGATTATAAAATCATAATACTTGTTAGAGAAATAGCTAATACATCTGGAATGTAAAGTTTTGAATGCATTTTCTTTTTTTCATCCTATGACAACCCTGTGAGATATAGCTATTATGATTGCTATTTTATATAAAAAGAAGCTAAGAATTAGATTAAATAATAACTGAAAAGCTGTTTTTCCATTTTTACCTACTTAACTCAATTTTCAAGTCTTAGTTAAAATTTTCACTTTACTGTAGTGGCTTTTCCCAATGATCTCCCTGCATCTAGATCGTTACTTAGATTATTATTCTTTTTGATAGCACTCTTTCCTTTTTCATTGTAGCACATTTCATAACATATAGATCTTCATTTATTTGAATGTTTGTTTATTGTCTCTCTCATATGTCAGTTCCAGTAGGACTGGGACCATGTTCTGTTTTGTTTACCACTAGCAATGAATAGGTAACAGGTCATTGAAGAGCTTGGGGTTGGTAGAAGAAATAGCAGGCTTCCTCAGGCACTGCCGTTTTATTAAGCTCAGGAAACTAAAGACCACATTCTTAGATGTTGGAAAGTTGGAGTATTGGTTAGAGGGCACCACAGTTAAGGAGGACAGTTGTGTTTAGTATGATTATTCTCTTCCCTAACTATTCTCTTCATAAAGCTAATATGGGTTACTTTGGCCCCTTGGCAAGGATGTTATAGAAGGACTTCAATTGTATGATGTGGAGCTTAGAATGGACTGCCTTTCAGATCTATCCCATCATATTATATTGTTATTCCATAACCTTGGGCATTATTTTCCTCATGAGTATGTACCTTTGAAAAAACTGTTGATCCATCCATGAGATTAGTAAGGACAATGTATATATGCTGATACTGACTAGCTTATCCTGTACATAAGGTCATAGAAATACTTTTCTGAGAATACCTAAAAGAAAAGGAGATATTCATGAAGATTAGGGAGGAGAAGAAGATTAAAAATTTGAGAGAAAGAGGCTGGATCATACAGGGCCTTATAGGCCATGGTGAGGATTTTGAATTTTGTTTTAAATACAGCAGGAAGCAGTTGAAGGATTTTAGACAGGAGAGTAGTAGGATACAATTTGCATTTTAAAATAGCACTCTGGCTGCTCTGGAGAATTGACTGTAGAGGGACGGAAGTGAGGGCAAGGAGACCAGTGAGGAGAAACGTATAGATTATATGAGAGATGTGGGTAGCTTGAACTGCGGTGGTATCTGTGAAGATTTTTAAAGATCTGTTTTAGAAATAGACAAGGTCTTGTACTTAGGTAAGAAAGAAGAGTGAGGAATCAAATGATGCCCATTTTCGGGCTTCCCTGGTGGCGCAGTGGTTTTAGAGTCCGCTTGCCGTTGCAGGGGACACGGGTTCGTGTCCCGGTCCGGGAAGATCCCACATGCTGCGGAGCAGCTAGGCCCGTGAGCCGTGGCCGCTGAGCCTGCGCGTCTGGAGCCTGTGCTCCGCAACGGGAGAAGCCACAACAGTGAGAGGCCCGCGTACTGCAAAAAAAAAAAAAAGATGCCCATTTTCTAGGTGGGTGGTTGTTTCATTTATTGAGATGTGGAAAACTTGGAGAGTGCTGCTGGAGAACTTCTTCAGCTGTGTGTGCATTACCTGGGATTTTTTTTTTTTTTTTTTTTTTTTGCTGTACGCGAGCTTCTCACTGTTGTGGCCTCTCCCGTTGCGGAGCACAGGCTCTGGACGCGCAGGCTCAGCGGCCACGGCTCACGGGCCTAGCTGCTACGCGGCATCTGGGATCCTCCCGGACCGGGGCACGAACCCGTGTCCCCTGCATCGGCAGGTGGACTCTCAACCACTGCGCCACCAGGGAAGCCCCCTTTTTTTTTTTTTTTAACATAACACTGTAATCGGCATAGTCTCTTCGCTACAGAAGACCAGACTCAGCATTTGAGCTTTTCAGGGATAACACATCACTACATCTTAAAGCCCTTCCTTGGGCAAGAGCTTTCTGGTCTAAGGTCTAAGGACTGAGGTAGCTGATGAGAGCTGATTCATGGAGAGTGTAGAAGGAATTTCTATATGTAGATAGATAGTTAGGGACACTTAATTTGTTCATTAATTCAATTAGTATTTATTGGGGCTTATTCTGCTAGACACTGATCTAGGAATGGCATTGAACCTCTTCTCAGTGAACTCAAGAAGTGCAGTTAATTGTGCGTTAGGACTTTCTGAATTTATTTGGAAAGGGTTTAGAATTCAGTGCTATGGTCATTCTCTGCCTTTAGTCATTTAGAAAAATGTTTTAGAATTTAGCATCCCTAGAACGCTTCTGAGTGACATGATATCCAGATCTGCTGCTTTGTTTGAATTGAGAGTTGGCCTTAGACCAGGATTGGCTGCTTCCCAGAGAGTCCAGTGGCTAATAGAGGAAAGATAATTTGGAACATGGTAAAATAAATCTAGACTTAACTTCACTCAAGATTAATCATCTGATTTTTCTCATTTACTCTCTCTCTCTCTCTCTCTTTTTTTTTTTTTGGCCATGCAGTATGTAGGATCTTAGTTCCCCAACCAGGAATCGAACCCATGCCCCCTGCAGTGGAACTGCAGAGTCCTAACCACTGGACCGCCAGGGAATTACAGAGGGCACATCATTCTGACACTTGAGATGGTCTGAAACCAAAGAAAAGGCTCTCTCTTTTTCCCTACAGCTGTAGATACTTATGTATACACCAGACCTCAAGTCTGTTTTCTCTGCAGTAGAACCAGAACTGGCTGAGTCCTCTGTTCCCACCCCTTCCTTCGATAACTCCAACTAGTCTTTGTGAATTTTTGTGAACTTGCGGGTAATTAGTTACCTATCTGACCCTTAGCCTTCAGAGGAGATTTCTGCCTGTACTTGGCGTGACTATTGGGTTGGGAAGTTGTCTTGCACATAGCAAATTGGAAACCTTTCCTCCCTTTCTACCCCCCTACCTACCGTTTGCCACTAGAAGATACCATTTGAGCTTATAGTTGCCTCTAACTTTTGCTTGACTTCTTCCTTACCCAGAGACCAAGTAGTGTGTTGATATGGGCAGAAGAGGTAGAAGAAATGATTAGCTTATTTGAGGACAGAGTCTCCTTTGATATAAATCACCTTAATTAGAAACTTAACCTCTTTTGGTTTCCATTTTCATTTTGTCCACTGTCAAGCCCTTACTCCTGAGATCTGCTAAGGGGAGGCAGGATGTGTTGTCTTCCTTAATAGATTGCTTTGTTCACTCTGAGCCCAATCACCAGGTGAATGTCAGAGGTTCCTGTCTGAAGCTGGAGGGTGTGGGGTTGTAGTAGATGTGGGGTAGCAAGCTGGAGGGAAGAATGCTTTTAAACATGACCTTAATAGCCATGTTGCTGGTAGAGGTATTATGGATTTGGGGATAGGAAAGCAAGCTGGATGGAGTAGTCAGGAGCCCTGGGCTGATCATAAATCATGTCTGGAACCATTGATTGCTAGTAGAGCTTTATGGGGCAAAGAAAATAGTCTTATTGTTATCTTAGTTCATTTCTTTGAGAAGATTTGTTTTACAGATTTATCTTTTAATGTTTATTTAAACAAATTTGATTTTGATTATGAGATGTTTGCTGTAAGAATTAAAAATCTGTGGGAAAAGCTTAGTCATTCCTTTTTTTTGTTTTTGTCTGTGTTGGGTCTTAGTTGGGGCACACAGGATCTTTGTTGCGGTATGCGGGGTCTTTCATTGTGGTATGCAGGGTCTTTAGTTGTGGTGCATGGGCTATCTAGTTGTGGCACGTGGGCTCAGTAGTTGTGGCGCGAGGACTTAGTTGTCCTTTGGCATGTGGGATCTTAGTTCCCCGACCAGGGATCGAACCTGTGTCCCCTGCATTGGAAGGTGGATTCTTAACCACTGGACCACCAGGGATGTCCCAGTCATACTTTTTTGAATCTTGTGGGTAAACAGTCATTTTGTTGTTTATAGTAGTTTATGTGCATAGAAAAACACTCTTACTACTTCAGGTGCGTTAAACAAACATGTTCTTTTTTTTTTTTTTTTGCGATACGCGGGCCTCTCACTGTTGTGGCCTCTCCCGTTGTGGAGCACAGGCTCCGGACGTGCAGGCTCAGCGGCCATGGCTCACGGGCCCAGCCGCTTCGTGGCACGTGGGATCTTCCCGGACCGGGGCACGAACCCGCGTCCCCTGCATCGGCAGGCGGACTCTCAACCACTGCGCCACCAGGGAAGCCCAACAAACATGTTCTTAAAGTGGTGAATGGGTTATGCTAAGTGTCTGTGAGAAGTGTGAGGAAAGAGGGGGCGATATCTTTATGGCCTCTTCTACTTGGCTTTCAGCTACTGATAAAAGAAATACCCTCTATAATTCTCAAAAGGAGATCTTAGATATATTTTTTAAGTCCATGTGATTCTGACCATTTTAAGGAATCTGCTGACAGAGTATCAAAGGATCCTCAAAATTTCATATTACCGAGTGGCCAAACGCACTGTTTTGTATTTTGCTTTAAATTCATTGCTACCATAGTATCTGCCATATAGTAAGCATTATTAAATGTTTGTTTTGCATGATATTTATCAGAAAATTCCTCTCAAAGCACATTTCTCTTTTTGATCTTAAGTTACATTAATGACAGAGTTGGGAGGGCTTCAAATAAAAGAGGGAACTTAAAATCTGCCTCTATTTATTTAAATGTACTTATTCATTTGTTAATTCAACAATTTATTGTTTGTGTCACTGGATACTGGGCTTACAAAGTTGAGAAAGATCTGGTCCCTGCCATCAAGGTTATAGTACAATATGATAAGCAATAGTAGAAATACATACAGGGGGCCAAAGTGGCACAAAGTATGGGATGGGGTATCAGGAAATGGTTTCCAAAATAAGAGACTCAAGCTGGGTTTAGAAGGATGAAAAAGAATTAGCAAAGCTGTGAAGGGGAAGAAGAGTATTCTGGGCAGTAAACATATATGAAGACAGAGAGAGTGAAACATTTAAATATTCTGAAACACATTTTGGGTTCCCTTTCTCTTTGAATCAGTCCATTACTACTGACTGTTTGAGTCAGGCAGGTCCCGGTGGACCTCCTGGAGTGGAGGCTGAACCGTGGCAAACTCAGGCCTTGGCAGATGTGTGGATGTGCACTTGTGGCTGTGGAACCTCGAGCTGAGAACAGGAGGCTCCTTTGGAGCATGAGCCTCCCACAGGGCGCTCTTGGGATGCCTGTCCTGGAATTACCCAGGGCAGTAACAAAGCTTTCTTTTCTTCTTTAAACCAAGCCAGCAGGATGGGATGTCTGCTAGCCTTTGTGTTTGGAGCCAACCAACAAATATACAGTGGCCAGCACAATGGCATTGTTGGGCTTCAGTGAAAACTAGGTCGGGGCCCAGGCCCTCCTCTGCAGAGGGCCCATCCAGAGAAGAGGTTTGACAAGCCACTGATTTGGCTATTTGGCATTGATGCTGGTTTCTGATGAGCTTCTGACTTACTTTTGGTATATAAGATTGTAGGATCTCTTCCCGTTGTTTCTCTCAACACATCTATTTGGAATCTCTGAGTTGCCTCTGACTCCTTTTCCTCAGTTCTCATGTCTACCATTCAGTTGCTAAATCCTTTAGATTCTACCTCTGCTTGTTCTAACTCTAGCCCACTTTTTCATACCTATGGTAGCATTCTAAGTCAGGCGTTTGGTCGTCTCTCATCTGGACTGATGCAGTACCCTTCAAACCTCCCTCTAGCTCCTCCTCTATCCTACTACCACCATGGGCTTTCTGAAATGTAGTTTTGGTCCTGTATTAGTTTCCTAGGGCTGCCATAACAAAGCACCACAATGTGAGTGGCTTATAAAGACAGAAATTTATTCCCTCATAGTTCTGAAAGCTAGAAGTCTGAAATCAAAGTGTTGGCAGGGTCTTTCTTTCTCTGAAGGCTCTAGGGGAAGATCCTGCCTTGCTTCTTCCTAGTCTCTCTTGGTGTTCCTTGGCTTACAGATGCATCACTCAAATCTTTGCCTCCATCGATACATGACATTTTCCTTGTATGTCTGTATCTCCTCTCCTCTTCTTGTTAAGATATTGGATTAAGGATCCACCTTACTCCAATAGGACCTCATCTTACTTGATTATATCTGCAAAGACCTTATTTTCAAATAAGGTCACATTCACAGGTACCAGGGGTTAGGAATTGGGCCTATCTTTTTGGGAGACATAGTTCAACACACAATAGATTATATTATACCTTTACCTATAAACCTTTAGTGGTCCCCATGATCTGCTAAATTAGCTATAGATGTTTCATTTTGGTGTTCCAGAACTTCTACACTAACAATAAATATAATAATAATAGCAATAATAACAACATTGAGAACTTCCTTGGACATTGTTCTGAGCATTTTATACATTAGTTCATTAAATCTTCATAATTCTATGGATTAGGTTCTATTATTATTCCCATTTTTTTTTTTGCGGTACGCGGGCCTCTCACTGTTGTGGCCTCTCCCGTTGCGGAGCACAGGCTCCGGACGCGCAGGCTCAGCGGCCATGGCTCACGGGCCCAGCCGCTCCGCGGCATGTGGGATCTTCCCAGACCGGGGCACGAACCCGTGTCCCCTGCATCGGCAGGCGGACTCTCAACCACTGCGCCACCAGGGAAGCCCTATTATTCCCATTTTATAGATGAATATTAAAGAGTAACCAACCCAGGGTCACACAACTAGTCAGAGGTGAGATTCAGTCCTAGGCAGTCTAACTCTGCAGTATGTGGGCTTCACCACTATAATTTACTGACCAACTTTACTTTTTAGCTTTATCCCTTCTCCCCTACTTATACTTTACGCAGGGAAAGAAAAACAAAAAGGAATGACTACTAATCTCTGCACTTTATCTTTGTGTTCCTTTTGCATAGAATGTCTTTTTTACTCCCAACCCTACATATGGGCTTCCAGGAAACAGAACTGAATCCTCAATGAGTGATTAGCCAGGCCTATGTGGGGGAAGGTATTCCAGGTAAAGGGACCAGCAATGTGCACAAACGTGCAAGTAAGCAGGGGTCAGACCCTTATAAGCAGGAGTGAAGGACTTTGTGTGCCATGCTAAGGATTGTGGATTTTATCCTAAGAGTAATAGGGCATCAGTGAATAATTTTAACAAGGGAGTGGCTTCAGGTTGGTATTTTAGAAGGTTAATCTTGGCTGTATTAAGGAAAATGGATTGGAATGAGAGCTAAGTCTGTTCAAGATGTAAGAAGGGGAAAAGAAGGGTAGTTAGAAAGCTAATGGCGTAACCAAGGGGAGGGATGAGGACGATTAGATATTGATAGTGGGGAGAATGAGTTGTGTACTGTCAGCTAAGCACTGTGCTAGACATACTTTGTATACCGTATCTCTTTTAATTATTCCCTGCCTTTGATTAAATACCAAATCATATTGGTTCTACCTCCGAGATATCTCCAGGTATTAACCTCCTTTCCATTCTTGCTGCCATTGTCTTTCTCAGGCATTTGTTACTTCTCACCTGGATGATTCCAGTAACCTTCTAACTGTTCTTCCAGCCTCAATTTTCTTTCTTTTTTTTTTTTGGTGGTACGCGGGCCTCTCACTGTTGTGGCTTCTCCTGTTGGGGAGCACAGGCTCCGGACACGCAGGCTCAGTGGCCATGGCTCACGGGCCCAGCCACTCTGCGGCATGTGGGATCTTCCTGGACCGGGGCACGAACCCGTGTCCCCTGCATCGGCAGGCGGACTCCCAACCACTGCGCCACCGGGGAAGCCCCCCAGCCTCAATTCTTGACCTTTCCATACAGTTTTTACATTACTGTTAGAATGATATTTCTGTGAAGCATGTCTGATCATTGTCCTGTATGAAAAAAAATTGTTAGTTGATTATATGTCATCTCTACTGGACTGTGAACTCGACTAGACTAGACTGTGAACTAAGGGCAGGGACTGGCCCCACTTAGTTTTATGTTTTTATGTAGTAGGTTTTCAGTGTTTGTGTAGGTGGATGGATAGAGAGATGAATGGGTCTACCTCAGGACAGCTGTGCTAATTAAGTGGCAGCAAATGATCTCTGTTAGTTGGATGGCAGCACATTTATCTGCCTTGGGTAAGTGCCTTAGCTCTAGGCTATTTGGGTAGATTCATCAAAAAGGTATAATAATTCTTACAGTTGATGTTTTCTTCAGAACCTCTCTGAATATGTCTTTGAACCACTGTTCATAGATGTTTGTTTGATTACAGATATCAGTATATTGATAATTCAAAGTTAAAAAAAAAAAAGGTAGCCGTTTGCCTTGTTCTTCTGACTGGTTATGATTGGGTGAGGTTATGATCAGAATCAGCAAGAATTGAGAACAGGAGCCCTGGGTGTAGTGAATGTTACTTCAGGGAGAGGTAAGTATTGCCTAGTCCTGCTCCAGAATATTCTTTGTATGGGCATGTTTATGTGTCTGTCTGTGTCTGAGTGGTACCATCAGAGCCTA